>NC_044923.1:17480185-17493710 GCF_003576645.1 Ipomoea triloba | reverse complement strand
ATATATATATATATATATATATATATATATATATATATATATATATATATATATATATATATATATATATATATATATATATATGACAAGGAGATTATATCATTGATCATAATAAATAAATGCATGCCAAAAACAAATGTATATTCTAAAGATCGCGACACCTCCTAATTTATGTTAATATCTTTTTTCCAAGTCCAAGTTGATTAATCAAAATCCCATCTCAATTAAAAACCTCAAAGACTTAACAATTTGACTTGAACAAAGAGGATTGATGACATACTACCTCTAGGCTGGGTTGTAATCCACTCTTTTCAATCATGTGGAATCAACACATACAAAAGATATCTTGGTCACAAAATTTATACATCAATCATGAATTTAACAAGACATAGTAATTATTAATTCAAGAATGATAAAGAACACAATTGGATCAAAGAAAAAAAATTGTGTCATGGTAAGAAAACAATTAAGAACAAGCTAAGGTTTCATACTATGGTTGATCATAAATTCAAGAACTACATGTTTAGCCTCGAAACATTTAGGCAAAAACAAAAGAAATGAAGTAAACAATAAACGAATTGAAGAACATAGATAAATTAAACACCTTTAATCCACAAAGAAATCTTGACTCCAAGTCTTCCCAAAATATAGAGATGTCTTCCAAAGAGTGGTTGAAACCATCAAAAGTGTCTTGGATCATTTTCTTGAAATCTTTGGTCGGAAAGTCCCCAAAAGGATTAAAATACGACTTAAATAGAATTTTTGACTATTGACATGCTCTCGACACAGCCATGTCGTCATGTCGATGTAAATGTCAAAGCCTACCACGCTAGGCGACACAACGCGTTGGCACGACGGTGTTCCTATCCTGGCGAAAACCTTTGAAAAAAAAATGAGCGGTAACAAATTTTCACCTTAATTTATCGCAAATCTCTAAAAATATAAATATGCTAGCTGTGGGGTTTGAACCCACGCGCACTTATGTGCAAAAGATCTTAAGTCTTCCCCCTTAACCTCTCGAGCAAACTAGCTGATGCATTAATCTTATTATTTTAAATTATTTGTCGCAATAGTTGAAGTTTCACTTTTCATATTTATTGTTTTAAAGTTATTTATTTTCGTTTTATTCCAATTGCAGCCGCAAATTATATCATAGGCCAAGGCATACTTTGCATTATAGATCTTGGTTTAAAACGGCGTCATTAATGGTATCAACTAATACATCATGTTTAATAACATTTATTTTGTACTATTTTTCATAATATTTGATCTATTTGTTAAATCTAAATTTTAAAGCATATAAACACTAAACTGCAAGTATATCATATTTATTTATATCCACTATGTAGTAGATATATAATATTTCTTCTATGTGCCTGTTTATTAAAAAAAAAAAACTTAAAATCCATAAATATTATACTACAAACATATTATGTTTAATAACATTAATTATGTACTATGTTCATAATATTGTTCTATGTGATCACAAATCTAAACATCAATGTACATAAATACTAAATTGATGGTATATCATATCTATTTCATTCACTTTGTAACAGGTTAGGTTCGTAATATTCTTTCTATATATTCATTAAAAAAAAGCTTACTTTACATATAGAAACATCACATTAAAGTAGTGACTCTTATGTATTTTTAGAATTATTTTTTTTAAAAAAAAAAAGTTAATATGAATCTCCTTTAAAAGATCCTCATTATAATTTTTTTAATGATATTTTTTTTTATAAATTTATTTTATTTCTACCAAAAGAAAAAGAGAAATAAATTTAAATTTAAAAAATTAAAAATAGGGATTTATTGAATACATGTTGCTATGTGCACCATAATCCTTGATATAAATATTGAATCGGAACTAGGGAGGGCAATGTAGCGCGGCGAGGAATGGGGTCCCCGTTCCCGTAGGGATTTTTCGAGGACAGGGAATCCCCGCGAGAAATTTTTTGAATTATGTCAATTTAAAAAAGAAATTTATATTATGAAGAAAAAAAAAACAAAAACTAAACCTTGAATCGTTAAACAAATTCCAAATTCAAAAAATATATATATTAATAAAATTAAAATATCCAAACTCTAAACTTACTACAAATATTCAAAGTTTCAACTTTCAAACAAAAATACATAATCATAAAATGTTCAAACACTTTAAGTTGTTTCAAAGTCCAAAGTCCAAGTATAAGTACGCATAATAATCATCGATTTTCCCCGTCGGGGCGGGTTGAATTGGCATCCCTAATTGCAACGACTTCACTTCTCATATACACCTTTTCGTGACAATATGCTATTTACATTATTTTTTCACCCAAAAAATAAAAAGAAAGAAAGAAAAAAGAACATCAATAGTATGTACAAGGAATATGCTTACAGTCAAATTACCTTAAAAAATTACTCCGTGGTTGGGTAAGGACCCAATACAATTTTTCAATTTTTTTTCCATTTTTTCCAAGCACCTTGTGCTTAGATAGCATGTAGAGACTCTTCCATATGGGAGGTCATGAGATAGAGCTTTAGTGGAGGCGATAATGACTCTTTGTGCTTCAACAGATTAAGAAAGTATAGGTGAGCAGATATTACAATGTAATAGGGTCAATTCTATACTATATATATATATATATATATACATGAAATTGTATCGTGGATCTTGAATGCACAAGATAAGCCTAAAGTTCCTACTTATTTTACCAAGATTATTTATCTGGATTAGTTACGGAGCAGGTACAGATAAATAAATTAAATAAATAAAGCAAATAAGTAAATAATTGCACTAGCCTCTTCATTCTTCTCTAGACTTCTCTAGACAATGATAACGGCGAAGAGAAAGTCCGTCACTACTAGGGATGAGAGAAACGGCGAGGAGAAACTTCGACGGGACCAAAGGCTCAAAGGTAACGTCTTCTTCTCTTTTATTTTTCTTTTATTTTTCTTAAAATAAATCTCAGATCTATCATATCCGCCTTCAGATCTATCTTCTCCACCACTCTTTTGAGATTTTTTTCTCTCTTAAAGGAGATTTTTCTGAAATTTCAAGATTTTTATATAAGGATCGGTGAGGAGAATGTTCGTTGCAGCTTGGGATTACAGCAACGGCGAGGAGAAACTCCAACGGGATCCAAGGCTCAAAGGTAACGTCTTCTTTTATTTTATTTTGCTTTTAAAAAAAATAAATAAATCTCTGATCTGTTTTCTTCACCTTCAAATCTATCTCCTCCACCACTCATTTGAGATTGTTTTTCTCTCTTAAAGGAGATTTTTCTGAAATTTCAAGATTTCTATATAAAGATCGGCGAGGAGAAAGTCCGTTGCGGCTGGGGATGACAGCAACAACGAGGAGAAACTCCGACGGGGTCAAAGGCTCAAAGGTAACGTCTTCTTTTCTTTTATTTTACTTTTTTTAATAAATAAATACATAAATCTCAGATCTATCTTCTTCGCCTTCAGATCTATCTTCTCCACCACTCATTTGAGATTTTTTTTCTCTCTTAAAAGGAGATTTTTCTGAAATTTCAAGATTTCTATATAAGGGTCGGTGAGGAGAAAGTCTGTTGCGGCTGGGGATGACGTCAACGAGGAAAAATTAAACTCTGACGGGATCAAAGGCTTAAAGGCTCAAAATGTAATACCTTCTTTTCTTTTATTTTGATTTTTTTAATAAATAAATGAATAAATCTCAGATATATCTTCTCCACCACTCATTGGAAATTTTTTCTCTCTTAAAGGAGAATTTTCTGAAATTTCAAAATTTCTATATAAGGATTCAAATCTATGAAGAAATACAGTAGGGAGGGGGAATAATATTCGGGCTAGGTAATTTCTTCTTTTAAAAAAAAAAATTTGTTTTTGTTTTTCTCTGACAGTGGTTTCTATGAATCTATTCCGTGAAGTTATTAAAGCTGAAACTTTGAAAGCTCTTGTTCTGCATTTCTTGGGATAAACTAAAAATGCCTAAAATTGCAGGATATTTTTACCAATTGAACTGAGTTGCCTTAAATATTTTGCAATTTCATGGTACAATATTATTGAATATTATATCTTTTCCTTTTTTTCCCATTTTTGTTGCAAGATTGAGCTTAATGTTTCTGCTTTGCTTGATTTTTTGGTTTGGTTTCAATTTGCTATCTTATGGGTATTTATGATACATGGCTAACACTATGCTTTGGTGGCACAGTTTTTAAAAGTAAATGTTTGTGCTTTTGTTCATCCCATTTTGTGGGTATTTAACTTCTCTCTTATTTGTTTGTGTAAAGATGGAGACTTTCATTTCTTTTTGTGTTATTTTCATGATTCATTCACATTTCATCCTTTTTGTGCCTTTCATAAATGCTCTGAGTTCTTTTTTTTTTTTTTTTTTTACAAAATTGTGTGTTTTTGCCTAGGCATGAATTTGATTCTCTATGTTTAGCAAAGATAGTGAAGGGGTGATAAATTCAGCTTATAAGTGATTTGATTGATCAACCAATTAACAAATTAAGTTTATTTGGGCATTGTGTTTGAAATGGAAGCATGACATATCATGGTTTGAATCAAGCACATTTAGTGAATCATGTGTTCTTGTTCTAAATGTTTCTCTCTCTGTGAGGCAAAGAGTTAGAAGCTAAAATGGAAGTTGGTTGCAATGTTCGGTGTTGGGATGATTTAATATCGGATGCTCTTGGGTTGATATTCAAGAATCTATCACTTCAGGATGTGCTTATTGTCATTCCAAGGGTTTGCAAGTCCTGGCAAAAGAATTGTGCTGAGTTTGCAAGTCCTAGCAAAAGAGCTGTGATGGTGTCTCTAGCTAGTAAAGAAACGTTTGAATTAAAAGCAGACAAGTGAGTATACTAATGTCTTCATGTCCTTTTGGTTTTTTAACAAAGTATTATTACTGAAGACTATCATAATTGATTAATTCTAGAGAACTAATCAATTATGATGGTCTTCAGTAATAATAATTTGTTTAAAAAAAAACAAAAGAACATGAAGACATAAGTATACTCACTTGTCTGCAATTATTCAAAAGTTTCTTTACTAGAGACACCAACCCAGCTCTTTTGCCACGACATGCAAACCTCACAGCTCTTTTGCCACGACTTGCAAACCCCTGGGATGACAACTATAAGCACATCTTAAAGCGGCAGATTCTTGAATATCAACCCAAGAACATCCGATATTAACTCATCCCAGCACCAAACATTGCAACCATCCTCCATTTTTTATTTAGAACAAGAACACATGATTCACTAAATGTGCTTGATTCAAACCATGATAATCATGCTTCCATTTCAAACACAATGCCCAAATAAACCTAATTTGCTAACTGGTTGATCAATCAAGTCACTTGTAGTTTGAGTTTATCACCCCCTATATTTGCTAAACATAGAGAATCAAATTCATGCCCGACCAAAAACACACAATTTTTTGGAAAAATAACTCAAAGTATCTATGGGGGGCACAAGAAGGATGAAATGTGAATGAATCATGAAAATAGCTAAAAAAAAAAAAAAGACATGAAAGTCTCAATCTTTACACAAGCAAATAAGAGAGAAGTTAAATCAACCTACAAAATAGGAAGAACAAAATTAAGCACAAACATTTATTTAAACAAACTACGCCATCAAAGTATAGTGTTAGCCATGGATAAACAATACCCATAAGAGAGCAAACCGAAACCAAGCCCAAAATCAAGAAAAACAGAAACATTAAGCTCAACCATGCAACAAAATGGGGAAAAGGCAAATATATAGTATTCAGTAATAATGTACCAAGAAACTGCAAAATCTTTAAGGCAACTCAGTTCGATTGGTCAAAATATCATGCAATTTTAAACATTTTTAGTTCATCCTAAGAAATGTAGATCATGTGCTATCAAAGTTTCAACTTTGATAACTGCATAGAGTAGATTCTTACAAGTGTAATGTGCCTCGTAACAATAGAAATGATTCGTGGATGTTTTTCATTACGAACCAGGTTACACATGTAATGCATACTTGACATTGCTAGTTTTTGCGTAGGGTTGAGGTGTCAAAAGATATTTATGTTAAAATGGAAAGTCAGTGACTCCCCAAGTGTCGGTCTCGAACGAGGGACGTGGAGGTGTGTCAAAGGTTCGGGTGTTTACTTGATTGAGTCATGCGAGGGATTTGAGTGTGGTGAATGGTAGATCGTGAGTGAAAGGAGTTCATAAGGTTGGGTTTGAGTGCAAGAAAGTAGTAAAGTAAAAGAGTTTGTAAATAAGTAAAAAGGGGTAGGGATTGGATAGTGTTCATGTATGTTGCATCTTGGTGTGACTAAGGTAATGGATAGATAATGCAAGGATGTTGGCTATTCAAGAGTGTGTTGTCTTAGTCCTTTTCCACCTTTGTGTACTAAGGTTTCTTTGACTAAGGAGTGCCTTCAAGCATCCAAAGCTCTAAGAGGAATTTTATCAAACACTTAAGCTACACACTATCCTACTATTCTTAAGAATTCCATAGGAACTATGATTGTGTCAAGCTTCAAATCCTAACTCTAATCAAAGACATGAAAGAGTCAAGAGCTCAATCTCTCATCTAGATTGGCCAAATCCAAACAAGATCTCATCAAAATAACAATCAATAGACAAGAATAGATAATCCAACAATCTAAGCATTTAGATCCAAAATAGAGATAAGATCATCACACTAGCGTCATACAATCACTCAATCCAAATCCCTAGATTAAACTAGCCACTCATGATATGAAATTCAATACAAAAGCTAATTTAATCCAAGAACAAGATAACAAAATATAATATAAATGAAATAGAGATCACCTAGAGTGAAGTAATCCTTCAATCCCAGCTTGTTGTCTTCTACAATGGAGATTTATCTAAACTAAGAAATGAAAAACTAAGAAAAATGGAGAAAGTTCTCCAAAGGAAAAACTAAGGAAAGGAAAACTAAATTTCTGGGAACCTCCTCTGAAAATCTATCAAAGGGGTTTAAATAGTATCCGAAAAAGCAACCCTAGTCAAAATTCGCGCAATGCAGTCTCCACGCCTGCTCACACGCGTGTGAGTGACACGCGTGTGAGTGTGCGTGGGAGGCTACTGGATTATTTCCACGTACGCTCACACGCGTGTGGCCATCCTGTTGGGTCCTCTAGGGCTCCGATCTTGCCTGGTTCGCTCTTTAAGCTCAAATCTTGCTCCTATTTGCTCCCGGGGCTCCTGTTTTACCTCCTTTAGGCTAAAAGTAGCTTTTGTGTATTGGTTAGTGAATTTCAAACATTTATGAGCATAATTCATCATGTAAGGATGCTATAGACGTGACAAAACACCCTAATATGAGCTTGATTTAAGGGTATCTCGGAGGCTTATCAATACTCGTTGTAGCAGAAATGGCGCGTGGATGCCTCCCATTACACACCCTGTTGCGAGCATAACGCAGTTCGTAACTGCAGAAATGACTTTCTGATGCTTCTCGTTACAAACCCAGTTACGAACGTAATGCTACTCGTAATAGTAGATATGCATCTTCTGAATTTGAGCATTACAAGCCCTATTATGAGTGCAATGTTGCTTGTAATAGTAGAGATTTGGCTTTCATCCAATTTTTGCTCTATTTTGTCCAAATTACCCTTGAATTGACCATATTTTTATTCAAATCATAAAAATATCAAAATTAGTCCTTTAATACAATTTATCACATATTTGAAAATTTTATGCACAAATAAAGCATATCCAATTCCAAATTAGCTTATAAACGTCCATAAAAGTAAAATACAATTTGACACTCATCAGATTTGATTAGGCAATAATCTCAACCATTGCTTCATCTTTCCCTCTTCCCCTTAGAGAAAAGAGAAATAATCTAAACCAGATGGTATCATCAGAGGTCCCATTGATCTTGAAATGATCACAAATAACCAGAAAATTGTCCAAATGAATATTAGGGTCCTCATCTTGCAAACCATCAAATTGCACCATCTGCTAGACTATCTAGATGATGTTAGGCCTATTTTGAAAGTTGTTTGTAGCCATTGCAGGTCGAAAGATGACCTGGTGTAATCGGGCATGCTTCTCTATTGTCCCTCAATAGTCTCAAGCTCGTTCTCGCAAAATTATTTTGCCCTTGCATGACTAGTTAATTCCCCATTTAGCTTCTCTCTATCTCAAGATCAAATGGTACTAGACCTGTAGGATCACGCCATCCCCAGGTCATATATATACCATTTAATACCTATAAAGAAAGAGAATAGACAAGTATCAAGGACTAAAGGAAAAAATATAAAAATAAAAGAAAAATAACTAGATTAATAAAACGAAAGACTTTCTATAATCATGAATCCCTGGTAACAGCGCGAAAAATTTGATACCTAAATTGCAACAAAACAAATCTGATTAGAAATGCACACCTAGCTATCGTTTCTGAATATAAAAGTTAGTTTGAGTAACGAGTATTAATTACATCGCTAGGGGCTACGAGTACTAGCACCAACTTTGATTTAATTATTATCTAGCATATATATATATATATATATATATATATATATATATATATATGACAAGGAGATTATATCATTGATCATAATAAATAAATGCATGCCAACAACAAATGTATATTCCAAAGACCTCGACACCTCATAACTTATGTTAATATCTTTTTTCCAAGTCCAAGTTGATTAATCAAAATCTCATCTCAATTAAAATCCTCAAAGACTGAACAATTTGACTTGAACAAAGAGGATTGATGATATACTACCTCTAGGGTTGCAATCCACTCTTTTCAGTCATGTAAAATCTACACATACAAAGGATATCTTTGTCACAAAATTTATACACCAATCATGAATTTAACAAGACATACAGTAAATATTAATTCAAGAACAATAAAGAACATGATTGGATCAAAGAAAAAAATTGTGTTATGGACATATGGTAAGAAAACAATTAAGAACAAGCTGAGGTCTCATACTATGGTTGATAATAAATTCAAGAACTACATGTTTAACCTCTAAACATTGAGGCAAAAACGAAAGAAATGAAGTAAACAATAAACGAATTGAAGAACATAGATAAATTAAACACCTTTAATCCACAAAGAAATCTTGACTCCAAGTCTTCCCAAAATATAAAGATGCCTTCCAAAGAGAGGTTGAAACCATCAAAAGTGTCTTGGATCATTTTCTTGAAATCTTTGGTCGGAAAGTCCCCAAAAGGATTAAAAATATGACTTGAATAGAATTTTTGACTATTGACATGCTCTCGACACAGCCATGTCGTCATGTTGGCACGACGGTTCTGGCATGGCGAAAACCTTTGGAAAAAAGTGCTAGTTGTGGGGTTCGAACCCACGCGCACTTATGTGCAGAAGATCTTAAGTCTTCCCCCTTAACCTCTCGGGCAAACTAGCTAGTGCATCAATCTTATTATTTTAAATTATTTGTCGCAATAGTTAAAATTTCACTTTTCATATTTATTGTTTTAAAGTTATTTATTTTCCTTTTATTCCAATTGCAGCCCCAAACTATATCATAGGCCAAGGCATACTTTGCATCATAGATTTTCGTTTAAAACGGTGTCATTAATGGTATCAACTATTACATCATGTTTAATAACATTTATTTTGTACTATTTTTCATAATATTTGATCTATTTGATAAATCTAAATTTTAATGCATATAAACACTAAACTGCAGGTATATCATATTTATTTATATCCACTATGTAGTAGGTATATAATATTTCTTCTATGTGCCTGTTTAAAAAAAAAAACTTAAAATCCATAAATATTATACTACAAACATATTTGGTTAAAATATTTGGTTTTACATTTTTACCCTCAATTTTAACACCTATTTAACCTAGATTTAACAGAAGGACCAAAATTGGTACAAAATCAATAGTTAAGGGAACAACTTTGGTAAAATTAAAAGTCGAGGATAAAAATTGGTAAAAGTCAATAGTCGAATGACCATTTCTGGAATTAACTCTTTTATTATTTATTTGAGTTAATACCTCCAATAGTCCTCCTAGTATTAGCGATTTACCAGCTGTGGTCCCTCGACTTTTAAACGACCACGCGTCGTCCTCTATGTTTTTAAAAATAACCACCCATAGTCCTCCTGTTAGAATTGCTGTCAAATGGGCGTTAAGTGTGAGGGCAAACCTGCCATTTCACATATATTAACTATGGTACTCTTCTCCCTGATAGTTTCTCCATCTCTGGCCAAAGCCACCCCAGAGGATGACAATGAAGACTTCAGTTTCCTCGAATTTGAGGACGAGAACGATGGCGCAACGAAGCACACTCACCAATCGGATCCTCACCACTTCGGAAGTGACTACGAACCTGAGGACGACGATGAAGCCTTCGAGAATTACAATGATTTTGAGGTTCCGCGGGGATTCGGTCGCGAGGAGAATGAGTTTGTCGAGAACTGAACTTGAAAACAGAGAGTGAGCTTGCCGAGAACTATGAGGTCAAGGATTTTCCTATTATTTTCTTCTTTGTTGACGGGAACTATGAGGTCGAGAATGAGCTTGCCGAGAACAACCCATGCAAAAAAGAAATGATGATGGTCTACGTCTTATTTTTCTTTTTCATCCACGGTTCGTTTATTTCTGTTGATTGGGATCAAATGTCGACAATTTCATCAAGGGAATTATCAAGAGGAAAGCATGCATGCGTCTTCGCCGCCAGTGTTCCAGAGAAAATGAGCATAATTAAGAAGTTTATGTAGCATATGAACAACACTAACTTGAAACCATGGTAGTTATTCTAGTTGCCTCTATGATATTCTTTAATGGAAAATCTAGACAATTGAATAAACATATAAATTTTAATCTTTACATGCACTATTTGAAACTGAGAGTGTGCTGATCTGTCTTTTGAGACACTGTTCTCATTTTATTAAATTATGTAAGTAAAAAAAAAACAAAATATTTTGCTGATAATACATACGCCACAAATATAAAAGAATACATACGCCACAAATAATACAGGTGGATGAAAACCGTAAACTCATAGGTACTTTCTATTTTCCTGTTAACTTCTCCATTTATCGATATTCTTGTGATCTTGTCCACTGCATTGATTTCATCGACAAAGTCAGTTATGCCTCCGGTCCGGTTGGGTGTCTATGCTTTCAGCAGGACTCAGTTAGGGCGGGAAATGGAGCAACGTAGTTGAAATAACCGAAGAAGCATTGGTTGTGCAACAGAGGATGTTTGCTGAGGCACGGGCAAGGATGAATAATGGCATTACAGTTCCAAAGCGCGCAATCAGAGCCAGAACAAAACACAAACAGCTAACTTAATTTAGGACCTTCTGGAGCTCTAGGCAAGCACTCCTGGGCTCATTTCAATTAGATCTTCTCTCTTCTGATATGTACATAAGGCTCTTGGCTAATCCCTCCGTCTTATGTGGAATTTAGTTCAATTTGTATCCTGAATTATGTCCATATGTTTCTGTAATTATTGCGCTGGATTAAACACTTGTATAATGGTGCATTGAATATTTCTCATATATAGTGGAATGCAATGAACTGGTGGCACGAGGCACTAGCACATGTTTCTGGAATGGCTGATCGTTAAGACCCACTAGGAATCAATTCTGCTAGATGCTAACTGTTGTTTTATGTTGGGATTTGATGCCTATCAGGTCATAGAAGGAGAAGCTAACAGGGAAAAGAGAACCATAGCTAATATAGGTGAAATGATAGGTTTGCCCTCACACTTAACGCCCATTTGACAGCAAATCTAACTGAGGACTACGGGTGGTTATTTTTAAAAACATGGAGGACGACGCGTGGTTGTTTAAAAGTCGAGGGACCACAGCTGGTAAATCGCTAATACTCGGAGGACCATTGGAGGTATTAACTCTATTTATTTAAACAGTCAATAACAAATCACGTCCACATCAGCAAGTTATTACCTACAACCTGAAGGCAACCCTGTAAAAAATTCTAGGCGAAAAAAATTTACTAGTTTGTGGATTGAAACATCAATTATGAAAAGTCAAGGTGCGACATGAAGAATCGATTTTGGTTCATGGTGCGGAATGACACATTAGCCTATTTTTTTTATAAATTTATTTTATTTCTACCAAAAGAAAAAGAGAAATAAACTTAAATTAAAAAAATTAAAAATAGGGATTTATTGAATACATGTTGCTACGTGCACCATAATCCTTGATATAAATATTGAATCGGAACTAGGGATGGCAATGGAGCGGAGCGGGGAATGGGATTCCCGTCCCCGCGGGAAATTTTTTTAATTATGTCAATTTAAAAAAGAAATTAATATTATGAAGAAAAAAAAACTAAAACTAAACCTTGAATCCTTAAACAAATTCCAAATTCAAAATGGCAAAAACTTGTATGTGACCATCTCACTGTGAGACGAGTTGGGTCAAGAGCAAATGTAATATTTATATGCACAAATGTCATACTTATATGCTCAAATGTAATACTAATTAGGAATAAAATTTTTGTTAGTTTTAAGAGTAATTGTAATACTTTTAAGGGAAAATAGAATACTTTTACATTTCGATTTAAAAAGTATTACATTTTTCCTCAAAAGTATTATATTTTCCCTTATAAGTAAAGGGCACTTGTCAACATTACTTATTATGAAAAATGTATTACTTTTTCTCTTATAAGTAACAAAAATTGTATTCTTGATTAGTATTATATTTGAGCATATAAGTATGACATTTGCATATTGCTTCAACCCGACCCGACCCGTCTCACGAATAACGATCCGTGAGACAGTCTCACACAAGTGTGATACTGTGACTCATTCAAAATATATATATTAATAAAATTAAAATATCCAAACTCTAAAATTACTACAAATATCCAAAGTTTCAACTTTCAAACAAAAATACATAATCATAAAATGTTCAAACACTTTAAATTGTTTCAAAATCCAAAGTCCAAATATAAATACATAACAAGACAAATGAACTTCAAATCTTCAACCCGCCCCCGTCGGGGCGGGGATCAATTTTCCCCGTCGGGGGCGGATTGAATTGGCATCCCTAATTGCAACGACTTCACTTCTCATATACACCTTTTTGTGACAATATGCTAAGGTGTTATTTACATTATTTTTTCACCCAAAAAATAAAAAGAAAGAAAGAAAAAAGAACATCAATAGTATGTACAATGAATATGCTTACAGTCAAATTACCTTAAAAAATTACTCCGTGGTTGGGTAAGGACCCAGTACAATTTTTCAATTTTTTTTTCATTTTTTCAATATATATATATATATATATATATATATATATATATATATATATATATATATATATATATATATTTATTTTTTTTTTTTTTTTTTTTTTTACATATAAGTATGACATTTGCATGCTGCTTCGACCCGACCCGTCTCACAAATAAGGATCCGTGAGACGGCTCACACAAGTGTGACCCTTTTTATTTTAACTCTCACGGAAACTTTCTTTAATTTTTAGAAAAGAAAAATATTTCCACAAAAATTTCATTAATTTTTACAAAAAAAAAAAAAAAATAAAATAAATAGATATATATTATATATATATTATAT
>NC_044923.1:17402940-17480160 GCF_003576645.1 Ipomoea triloba | reverse complement strand
ATATAATATATATATAATATATATCTATTTATTTTATTTTTTTTTTTTTTTTGTAAAAATTAATGAAATTTTTGTGGAAATATTTTTCTTTTCTAAAAATTAAAGAAAGTTTCCGTGAGAGTTAAAATAAAAGGGTCACACTTGTGTGAGACCGTCTCACGGATCCTTATTTGTGAGACGGGTCGGGTCGAAGCAGCATGCAAATGTCATACTTATATGTACAAATCTCACACTTATATGCTCAAATATAACACTAATCAAAAATACAATTTTTGTTACTTATAAGAGAAAAAGTAATACATTTTTCATAATAAGTAATGCTGACAAGTGCCTCTCACTTATAAGGGCAAATATAATACTTTTTGACAAGTGCCTCTCACTTATAAGGGCAAATATAATACTTTTGAACAAGTGCCTCTCACTTATAAGGGCAAATATAATACTTTTGAGGAAAAATGTAATACTTTTAAATCGAAATGTAAAAGTATTGTATTTTCCCTTAAAGTATTACATTTACCCTAATAAGTAACAAAAATTTTATTCCTGATTAGTATTACATTTGAGCATATTAGTATAGCATTTGTGCATATAAGTGTTACATGTGCATCTTGACTCGACCCGACCCGACCCGTCTCATGGTGAGACGGTCTCACACAAGTTTTACATGCCCGCACCTAATTAATATGTGCCCAATATTAATATTTAATATTTAAATTTTAAAATTTTTTAAATGTTAGATATTTAAATTATTGTAAATAATAATATTAATGTAAAATATTTTTATAAATTTTATATTTATATTTTAGGAAATAACTAACTTATAACTCTAATATATAATGTGTATATATTATTATTATTGAATAAAATAAGAAAATATATAGTGACTGCATGTGCATGATAACAAGGCAAAAACTTGTGTGAGACCGTCTCACCATGAGACGGGTCGGGTCGGGTCGGGTCAAAGTGCAAATGTAACACTTATATGCACAAATGTCATACTTATATGCTCAAATGTAATACTAATCATGAATAAAATTTTTGTTACTTATTAGGGTAAATGTAATACTTTTAAGGGAAAATACAATACTTTTACATTTCAATTTAAAAGTGTTACATTTTTCCTCAAAAGTATTATATTTGCCCTTATAAGTGAGAGGCACTTGTCAACATTACTTATTATGAAAAATGTATTACTTTTTCTCTTATAAGTAACAAAAATTGTATTTTTGATTAGTGTTATGTTTGAGCATATAAGTGTGAGATTTGCACATATAAGTATGACATTTGCATGGTGCTTTGACCCGACCCGACCCGTCTCACGAATAAGGATCCGTGAGACGGTCTCACACAAGTGTGACCCTGATAACAATAGTGGAAAAGATAACGGAAGTTATAACGGTAGGGGTATGTTTGTCTAATATATTATAAAGTACAACTTTTATAGCATAATGTACAAAAAAACTTAATGGAAAGCGCGGACATAAATGAAGGGTATAACCTTCATTCACACTTATTATGTTTTTAAATTAGATTAGATATATATAGCCAAGCACCTTGTGTTTAGATAACATGTAGTAACTCTTCCATATGGGAGGTCATGAGATAGAGCTTTAGTGGAGGCGATAATGACTCTTTGTGTTTCAACATATTGAGAAAGTATAGGTGAGCAGATACTACCATGTAATAGGGTCAATTCTATACTATATATATATATATATATATATATATATATATATATATATATATATATATATATATATGAAATTGTATCGTGGATCTTGAATGCACAAGATAAGCCTAAAGTTCCTACATAAATTTGAATGCAAAAGATAAACCTAAAGTTCATACATAAATAAAGCAAATAAGTAAATAAATGGAACCATGTACCGAAGAATTGTTTATGCAGCTCGGAGCTCAATTCCTACGTCTATGGGGCAACTCACATCAGCCCAATCCACTAGATGATCACAAAGGGACATAAATTTGAATGCACAAGATAAGCCTAAAGTTCCTACATAAATAAAGCAAATAAGTAAATAAATGGAACCATGCACCGAAGATTTATTTACGCATCTCGGAGCTCAACACCTACGTCTGTGGGGCAACACACATCAGTCTAATCCACTAGATGATCACAAAGGGTTACAAGGAGTCTCAAAACAACCATACACTCTATACGGTTACAAAAAGCACTCCAATCAACGCCTTTATCATCTACAAGCTGACCACGTGCATGCCACAATCAACCATCAACAATACGACATCATCATACACTTATACAAAGCTGATATAACTCTCAAAATAACACTAATAAGCTGTAGAAAGGTTTTGTGTACTGCTGGATCAGAATAGCATATTAATTTAAGTGGAAATCACAAGTACTGGCGCTGTTTATATAGCCGAACCTTCAACCAATATGATATGAATTTGTGCAGCTGAAATTCCCTCAAAATAAGCTGCAACTTTCATTTAAAATCTCAGTAAAAATAGTGGATCAAAGATATCAAATTCGGTTAGATGAATATGTCCACTGTTCTGCATTCTGTAGCTGATCCAGACTGCCTGTAGCGAGTTCTGACTTTGATCCAGAAACTGATCCAGCACAATAAAATGTAACCTAATAAAACAACCTATATTTTGACTAATAATTAAGCCAATTATAATAGAATCCAAATGTGTATCATTTGTACACTTACAATACACACACTCCGAGTTATCAATGTTAAAGGAATGTCATTTTTAAATAGCTTTTTGTTTACAAATTTTGAAAATGACACTGTTTCGGAAACAAAATTGAACTTTTCTTAATTAATTTCACAAGTTATATATATATATATATATATATATATATATATATATATATATATATATATATATATATATATATATATATATATATATATTGTGTGTGTGCGAGATTTGTCGAAGTGTACGAGTTGATTAATTTTTTACAAACTACACACAACATGTGCACCATAATATCTTTTTAGAATTAATACCATATGGGGTCCTTCGAGTATAGTGAATTTGTTGACCACCCGTAGTCCTTCGACTTTCAAATTGTTACCATCCGTGGTCCAAGTTAACCACTCATGGTCCTTCAACTATCAAATTTTAACCACTTATGGTCTTTCTAGGAAGACCACAACTGGTTAAATTTTGAAAGTTGAAGGATTATGGGTGATAAACTTGGGCCGCATATAGTAACAATTTGAAAGTCGAATGATCACGAGAGGTCAATTTAAAAGTTTAGGACTAAACGTAACAAAATCAATAAACTCGAAGGACCTCATATAGCATTAACTATGGATACAAAAAAGTAATTGAATGATGGTTGCAACTAAAAAGTTTAAATTGATAGTTAAAGTGTGTATGTATGTATAAACCACACACAACATAATGGCATCAAAGAAATTTACTTAATTAATTAGCATGTTAAATCTTTCAAAAATCACGCTCAAAGGGCAAATTCGTCTTGCAAAAAACCTGCTTTATCGTCTATGCCGGGAGAGTATGATTTTTCCTTATTTTCTACGCCTACTCATTCTAATTCATACTAGTAGCTTAGGATGCACACCACTAACTCTGCAAATATATACTTGAACGCCATAGTCTGTTTTATAAATATTACAAAGTTGAAAGTGTGTACGAGTAATAATTATAAAATTAGCCCCGTATTTTTATTAATTAAAACAAACAACCATTGATGAACCCTGATGGTTGGCAATGATTAATTCTCACATTTTACAGTTGAACTTTATTCCTCCTCTAAATCACCCAAAATGCACAGTATCGATTGTGCAAATGCACTCCTACGGAGGCCACAGTGCACACCGTCAGATGTGCAATTGGACCTTGTTCTTCTAAATCACCTAATATGCACATCACCGACCGTGCAAATACACACCTATGAAGGCCATAGTGAACACTTGCAAAAAATACACATAGATCAATCACCAAAATAGACAATATTATACTCAAATGATATACAATTAAAAAACATCAAAACCTACTTGAGTCAACGGTTGAAAACAATAAACACAAAAGAAGAAAAGCCTAAAGCAAGATGTACAAAAACTCACACGAAGAAAAAGAGTACATACACCAGCAAGTGAATCTAAAATTTACCATAAATTAAACCACTAAAATCGCGTTGGTCATTCAAAACACACTTCAAAATTACCAAAACACCCCTTTGTAATATAAAAGTAAATAATTTAAAAAAAATCAAAAAAATATCAATCTCTCAATTTCTCATATGAACCAGAATTTGTATATGTGTGTGTGAGAGAGATACTCAATAATGTTAGCAGTCGGTGAACTTAATTAGGACATAGAATGTATAGGTAGGAAGTATCTAGGAATAATCGAAACCTAAGATCATTGCAACATTGAATGGAAAGACAGAACAAATTAAACAGCTGGGCTTGTTGGTTTGAAGTGAAATCCACAGTTTTGGTTGGGTCAAAGAGACAACTGGTTTTAGTTGAATCATAGCTAGGAATGGAGTACCAAAACCGAGTGGGATATCATATGCTCCTGCCCTGCCCACTCGTCTTTATTACTATTTGTGACTCAAAAAAGGGTAATTAAATGAGAAAAAAAAAAAAAACAGTACTAAAATAGTACTACTGACTCTGTTACATTGTAGTATTTCTTCATAGCTATTTTCTCAACCTATTTAAATGAGTAAAAAAACAGTACTTATAAGACTCGTAACATAATATAATCTTACGCAGGAAAAATAATGTATTTTCAATAGATTTTCAATTGATTGTTTTGATATATTTTCTAACTTTTGATAGTAGGAACCAAAACGATAAATTAAGATATTTCAAAATTTTTTTTTTGCTTTTTATGTTTTTCTTTTCTTGTGTTAATATATATACATTACTTGATCATTATCTGTTACAATAGGTCTAAATAAAGATTGACTTTTTAATAATATTAAATTAAAATGTTGTTGAATCAACAATTTTTGTATTGATCCAAACTTCTTTAACTTTAGAAGATCTACTTATACTAATAAGAGCCAAAGAGAGTTAGGCCTAAAATGGGTAAAAAAAATGACGGTCAAATTATTTAATCAAATGGATGGTTCAGATGAATTATTTAATCAAATAGATGGTTAAGATAATTCAGATTAATATTATTAATAGAGATTACCTAATTTAACCTTACTTTTATGATTATCCGTTAAGTTTTCCGTTAAATATTCTCTTTCTCCTCCGTTAATATTCCGTTAACTTTTAATTTACCCATTAATTTCTATAAGAAAGATCTTAGGTTCGAACCTCATCTCAATCAAATTTGACATAATTAAGTTTCTCACTCTATTTACTCTTATTAAATTAAATAAATTAGTAGCTACAACAAAAAATGATACATATGTATTTCTTTAATTTAGAATTATGTGTCTACAATACCTTTATTTGAAACAATTATTCATTATCAAAAAATTAAATTAAATAAGAGAAATAATTTCATTAGTTATATTGTCTTTATTTTCTCCCATGCAAAGTTTCTTTACATTCAAATTTATCAATTGATCTTCATTACATTGTCCATTATCTTATTTTTACAATATCTTGTAATTAAATATCAAAGTTATAGTACAAAATAATGTTATATATTTATTTACCAAGTATTTTATTAATACTATGAAAAAAAATTTTTAAAATAATTTGAAGCTAATTATATTAACTACTTGGGGATTGGTTGACGAAGGGAGTACTCAAATAATAACCCAACAAATTGAAGCGGAATCGCTCTATTTTACTCTTATTGAATTAAATAAATTAGTCGTTACACCAAAAAATGATACATATGTATTTCTTTAATACCATTAAAAAATAAAAAAGAATAGTTTGAAACCAATCATATTAACTACTTTGGGGATTTGTTGACAATGAAAGTACTCAAATAACCCATTACCGGGGATTTGTTGACAATGAAAGTACTCAAATAACCCATTACCCAACATTTGTTGACAATGAAAGTACTCAAATAACCCATTACCCAACAAATTGAAGCGAGAAACTACCTTTTAATATCTTTGGAATATATAATATTTTAAATTGTCAAATTTTTATTAATTTATTTAATCATTTTTTCTTAAACTAGGGATTTCTTTATCCACAATAACTCATTCAACAATAATGGTTGAACCAAATGAACCCCAAACAGAACACCTAAAGGAAAGTTCATAGCTCCTATATCATAATCTCAATGCATGGCGTTGTCATCTATGCTACCAACAATAACCGAATTGCAAATAACACACTACCAACAAAAAGGAAGAGAACAAATAGTAAAGATGAAGACAATGACAATGTTACTCAAAAGAGGATTAAGAACACTTAGAAAAATTCAAATGAAAAGTAGTATTTATTTAGACTATCATTTTTAGACCAAATATTTAGACTATCGATTTTACAAGGTTGCAAACATTTATTTTAGTAATAATTATAATGAATTTTCTATATTATCTTCGATTCATATACTTTGAGTTAGATATTTAAATAAAAAAAATTCGACATTCAATTATCCATGTATAAACTTCTCCTATATAATCTTGCATTGATATACTTTCAAATATTTATATAAATATAAACATTGGGCATTAACCCATATGCGCAATGCGCGTATAAAACTAGTCAAATATAATATAGTGTACTGCTTCCTAGCCATTTACTCAAAAGAAAAAGTATTAAAAACAAAATTAAACAAAAAAAAAAAAAGAAAGGAAAAAATCAGTACTAGCTTTCATGCATGGATCATAGCAAGATGCGCCCTACAAATCATGCTCAAATTAATTAAATTATCACGATATTGATAATGTTTAAATGGTATAATATATTAATGTTCAAAGGATCAGATATATATTCGTATTATAATACACTAATAGTCAAGTGGTTTAAAGATTTAAATTTTTAATATAGTTTCAGCATTTTTAATATAGAATATATAATTGTGGGGTCATACTCTTGTGCCTTGAGAAAAGTCAGGTCAATATAGAAATGTAATATTTATACAAAAAATATAATACTATTAAGAAATAATGTGTTTATGTTACTTATAGAGTTCGTTTGGTACTTTCTCATTAATTAAATTCTTTGATAAATGTTTCCAAGGAATATGTTTGATGGGACTAACTTTACAGGGAAAATTAATTAACATGTTTGGTGTTACTGGAAACATAACAATTAAATTATCTGAAAAATTAATTAACATGTTTGGTTCATTTAAAATTGCCTAGTAAAATATTTATAATCTCTAATATATCCTTGCTATACACAAAAATTAGAAACAAAAATCGGGAATTTAATAAATTACTTGTAAATTAATAAACTATATGTAAAAAAATCACCAAGTCATCAAATTAATTAAGTACCCAAAAATTAAAGTCAAGTTAATCAAGATATATATAAAGTACTACATAGATACACACGCCCTCACGTACTGCATCATTACGTAATAAATCATATTGCAAACTAGATTACATAAAACTTTAACTGCGTACCTTGATTTAAATTTCTTTGATAAACAATGTGTAATGGTGAAAGAGACAAATTATTTATATTTATAAGAGACTTTTAATCTGTCGCCAAAAAGGATAAATACATAATTGAATAAATCTAGTAGATTCTTAGCCACTCGGGAAAAAGAATCCTACCTCTCCTAGGTGGGATTTACTTTCCTTGATATCATGGAATGTGGTTCCCATTGACTCTAACTTTCATACGTCAAAGATTGCACCAAATATAGAAATAACTTTCCTACCTTTTAAATTCCCAGGAAA
The DNA here is from genome assembly GCF_003576645.1 of Ipomoea triloba. Taxonomy (NCBI): domain Eukaryota; kingdom Viridiplantae; phylum Streptophyta; class Magnoliopsida; order Solanales; family Convolvulaceae; genus Ipomoea; species Ipomoea triloba. Next base: position 17,472,359 of record NC_044923.1, on the reverse strand, counting down.
GTTTGAACTCTCCTTGCTACCAAACACCCTCCTCATAAGGAAAAGTGTAATACTTTTGAGGAAAAATGTAATACTTTTACATTTTGATGTTAAAGTATTACATTTTTCATCAAAACTATAAGTGTTTGTTACTTATATAAGAGAAAATGTAATAATTATGAGGAAAAATGTAATACTTTTAATTCAAAATGTAAAAATATATATTACATTTTTCTTCAAAAGTATTACAGTTTCCCATATGAGATTAATAAACATTTTATTCCTGATTAGTATTACATTTTTTCAGTATAATAGATATTACATTTTCATTTTGACCTGACCCGTCTCACAAAATAATGATCCGTGAGACACGAAAATTTTTGCCATAATTGTGTATAGGGTAATTGGATGAATTAATTACATTACTATATTATTTGACGAAGTCTTGATATGAAAACGTGCCATAGAATTATTGGACTTCCAAAGCTACAAAGGGGCAATATTGCATTTTAAAAGTCTAAAATCCCACCATTAATAATTATGCATTGCAAATTGCAGGTATGAGAACAAGGAAGAAACAACAAATGCTGCTTCATGGTTCACACTGATGATGCATGACCTGTCTTCTTTAAGGAAATTTCCTTATCCAAACCTCAATTATTTTCTTAGTAATTCTCTATAATTAATCATATACCCAATCTGTCCCTTTCTGATCTGTCCAATATAATTTTGCACTGAGATAGGGGACCATACATGCTATCTAGCTAGCTGCTACCTAAGCATCATATAATCATATTTGTCTTCTCCTCATACGTCCCCCTTTGCATATATAGATATAATACTACTAGCTAAACTCAAGATTTAAAGAAAATGAAAGGACAAAACAAACAAACAAACAAACAAACAAACAATAAATAAATAAAATGGGTAAACTATCAATTTAGCCTTATGCATGCTATTTATTAAGTGGTTATTTTGCTCTGATCTATATTAATATTTCGATTAATTTGATCATTTTATTACTGACATTAACAATCTATCAATATAAACTTGCTTTCAATCTGACCGTTCAATATAACCATTTTAAGTGCCACATGAAAATAATTAAAATAAAATGTTCAATTTCATAAAACTCAGAAAATACAATGGATTATACTCGCAGATAAGCATAAGAGCAACCCATGATTAATGGGGTTTTAGGTTGGATTTTTTGTGGGCCAGCTGGCGACCATTTAAATCGCCCAGTAAATACGTGTAGAGGGTTGGGCAATTTCCATGCGGAAGAATTTTAATAATCACCTTTCCTTAGTGACTTCATTTTCCTTTGCTTCCACTTTAGCAAAAAACTCACCCAAAAACCTCGCTCCATTGAGGTTGTCCTAAGAGTTTGATTTTTTTTTTTTTTAACTTTTTCACCTTTTATGTTTATTTGTTGAAGATATGTAGTAGTTAGGTTTTAAAAAATCATATACATTATTTGGATAGATTATAAACATCACTAACGAAATGATCAAATTGCTGAAATATTGAAACATACGAGTAAAACTAACTAGAAAATAATAATTGTCAAAAAAAAAACTAGAAAATAACAAAATGGGAAAAATTGACCAGATAATAATAACATTAGCTAGGGCTAAATTTGTACATTTTTTCAAATAAAAATCTTTAGCTTATAATGATTATGTTCTAGTTGAGTTGTTCACCATATATACTTCCCAAAATTATCAGACTTCAATTCATGAGTTGTAAAAAAGTGGTAGGACCAAGTTCATGGTCCGGTGTAATAAGCAACAAGAGAATGTTCTCAACATTGGTGGTACAACTTGACCACCACTATCCCAAGAAAAAAAAAAATGCAAAACTTTTCAAAGTCACTCAAATAAGGCTCAACTTGGGTATCCCAAGAAAAAAAAAATGCAAAACTTTTCAGTCACTCAAATAAGGCTCAACTTGGGTATCCCAAGAAAAAAAAATGCAAAACTTTTCAGTCACTCAAATAAGGCTCAACTTGGGTTTAGCTTTTCTTAAAAAAAAAAAAAAAAAAAAAAAACTTTTCTTTATAGAAGAATGTGGATTTTTCTTAATATACAACTCAGATAGATGGTCCTAAAAGAAGCTACCAATAGAAAAATGCAGTAATCTTTATCCATGGCTATGGTGTGATGCAAGCAGATAGATATCCCAAGTCACCTACATGGCTCATCTCTCATGCTCAACAGTGCACTGCTGGGCCCAACTTAACCTTTAATTTGCCTCTCCATTTTAATTCAATACATATATAAGGAGCTGCTAGTATTCTATTTTTTTTTATCTAGTTACAAGAGCTTGCAAAACCAAAATACAGGAGTTTTAGTTGCATGGTTGTGACAACTTTCTTATGATAATTTGTTTATGCACTAATTAATTTGGACCATTATATTGCTTCATTCTTCAGAGTTGTAAATAAGGATCTGAGCTACTGTAGATGGTGAGGTGATTTGGTGTTGTCATGTTTATTAGTTGTAAAGATAGAACAAGAACATATGAAGGAAAAGATAGGATCATAGATAATAATTTTAATAACTTAGACAATTCAATTTATTAGCATTGTAGTTAGGGGTGTGCATTCGGTTAATCAAATTGAATTAATCAAAATTTTCAAACCTTTAACCCTTAATGAAATACAAGTTTCTATAACCGAATTAAGCAAACGGAACTTTTTTCAGTTAATCGGCTAGTTAACCGATTAACCAAAACTTTTAACTAAATTTTGAAATCCTTAAAATAATAAATAAAAATTACCATTACCCATTAAGGGTAGGTGAGAACATGCGAACTACTACATAAATGCTTACAATCTACTTCATGAATGCACACAAGTTCATATTCCAGCCACACAATGCACACAATCTACCTTGGAGTATATTGTGTGCATTAATGTAATAGATTCTGTACATTCATGTTGGTTCTACCATTCTCACCTAAAGGTGGTTCTCATTTGAACAAACACACACACATATGTGTAACTGATCAAGTGAAATAGAAGCTTAGCTGAAAAATAGGATTTAATCACAGCCATTGATTCATTCCAAATCAACGTGAGAATGAAGCAATTTTTTTTTTAAAAAAAATGCGGTGGCATTTTTATAACTTTGTGAAAGTAAGTTTCTTTTTCTTGCATAGCATTTTTTCCCATTTTGCACAACACATTGTTATGCTTTCCATAGCACAATGTTCTCGATCTCTTCAAAGTGAATATTGTTTTGCCTTAGAGTGCATATAGGTGAGCCTTCCTGAGTACATTGTTTAGCCTTATAGAACGCATTGTTGTGCCTCCTATATATATATATATATATATATATATATATATATATATATATATATATATAAGAATGTCATTAAGTGCTCTAAGAGTGTGAAATGACCTTGGAAAAGGCTTCCTACCGATTATGTGACATCCATTATCTATCCCGATTCAATTGCGTTTCCTTGTCCAAATCCAAGTTCCTATTCTCCTCCGGCCGCTTTCTCATTTATTATTATCCAATTCCTTTGCTAGTTAGTTGTTTAATTTCATTATTTGCATTATCCAACCCTTTACTTTGGGCTTGATTTTCAATAAAATAGTTAATACATTATGCTTGAGAGACAAATAATATGACTCATATTGTCATTCTTTGATAATGATATTTAGTGTGAGGATACCCTCTCATACAAAACTCATCTAAAATACTCTTCATAAAAACCATCACCACTTGGGAGAAGCTGGTTAGAGCTTTCATGTCCAAGTACTTTCCACTAGTTAAAACTGTCAAGTTGTGGAATGATATCTCTTCTTTCACTGATGGACTCTGAGAGCTAGCATTTATGATGCTTGGGAGAGGTACAAAGAGCTATTGAGAATATGCCCCCCATCATTGCCTAAACTCTAAACCCTAAATCCCTAGCATGAGTGCATATTAAGCATATGTTGTGTGCAACATGGAGACATGCTTAATATGCACACAATATAATGCTCCATATGCACATGCGCATTTTTAATTCTCCCAATTAATCTCATCAATATAAGCAAGTAAAATTTGTTGAGCCCTAGGGCTCCTTATATAGCTAGGAAGTCTCAAGGCTCCAATTCCACTTTTCAAAATGGAAAAACTAAGGGGGAGCCACACAACTTCTCTTATTTGTTTAAAGGAATAAGGTTTAAATTAGTCACTGAACGTAACCTAAAAGTGCAATTAGGCCACTGAACCAAAAAAATGTGCAATTAGGCCACTGAACACTCCAAATGCATGCAATTTCACCTGATAGCAGGTTACCTTCCATTTTATCAGGTTGATTGCTTACATGGATGGTGATGTGGCATTTTAAAATAATTTATAAAATTAAAAATTAAAAATTAAAAAAATATTAATTTTTAAATATTAATTTTTAATATTTTTAATATTAATTTTAAATATTACTTTTTAAATTTTTTGATATTAATATTTTAATATTTTTAATTAATTTTTTTAATTTTATTATTTAATAAATATTAAAAATAAAAATTAAAAAATTAAAAATATTAATTTTTAAAATATTTTTTAATATTAATTTTTAATATTTTTTAATATTAATATTTTTTAAATATTTTAATTAATTTTTTAATATATTTAATTAATTTTTAATTTTTAATTTTAAAGTTCATTATTAAAAAATATTTTAAAATATCAGCTCACCATTCATGTAAGTAGGTAACCTGATGAAAATGAAGGTAACCTGCTATCAAGTGATATTGCATGCATTTGGAGTGTTCAGTGACCTAATTGCACATTTTTTTCGTTTAGTGGCCTAATTGCACTTTCAGGTTACGTTCAGTGGCCAATTTGAACCTTATTCCTTTTTTAAAAATTTCTTCTTCTTCTCCTTCAACTTCTCTTATTTTTTAAAAATTTCTTCTTCTTCTTCTTCTTCTTATTATTATTATTATTATTATTATTATTATTATTATTATTATTATTATTATTATTCTTATTATTGTTATGCCTTTATAGGTCATTTTACATGTTACGTTAACCGTTAACTCTAAACACCTAATTTTAATAAATATTTTTTACAAATAATTTATACAATTCGCAGGTAAAAACCGCTAAAACAATCCATTATCCACTAATGTCCAAGCTCCCAATTTAAATGAATAACTAGTGGACACTAGGCTTCAAAGTTGCATCACCATACACATGTCAACTACTTGGAACAATGCATACTTCGATGTATCTTGATTGAGAGAAGGAAATTAAAGACCGAGTTATTATGAGCAAGCAAGCATGAAAAGATGTTAATCTTGGGAAAAAATGGGGCTTTAAAGCACAATGAAAACACCAAACGGCACACTGGGGAATGAAGGAGCAAAACAATAGCGTGAAGATTGTCTAGAAGAACTCACGCCGATACTCACGGTGTGAGTGTCGGCGTGAGTCCACAATAGAGTTCCTGATCAGGGGGCTCACGATGTGAGTGTCAGCGTGAGTATGCTGATCATTGTATGTTACAAGTATGCAATAATCATTTTACTTGAGACAACATGGTTGTCTTGTTCATATGGAGGACTAATTTTTGCTAGTATGCATCTTTTGTTCCTTATCGACTATAAGTGTACTTAGTGGCCTAGTTCAGTATTGCACGGAGACATGTGTGGGTTCAATATAGGATCCACCTTCTTGAGGTAGGATGTTCTAGTCTATTCGATAATCATATAACGAGAATCTTTGACCAGAGTATAATAAAGTTGGACTTCAGGTTAAGATTATTGAATAGACATATTGACCAGGTTTATAGGTTTGACCATGATCTTTACTTGGTTCAGAATAAGTGTTGTGGTGAAGGAAGGTTGCATGATATTTGTAACATAAATGTTTATTATAATGTATATAAATATATTTCATTGTCAATAAAGTAGTCATGACACTAGGTGTCACTCATGACTTACGAGTATGAGTTATTAAATATTACTCGTTAATAATATGACTATGAACCTAAAGTCACATATTAATGGTTCGTGGTAATGCTGAGATATATATTACATATTCTAAATGTTAAAATTTTTCATATAGGTGTGTTTGGATATATATGACTTACAATATACAGTTTTTCGTTTGTTAAGCGATCCGCGAATACGGTAGCTCACTTGTTAGTTAGGGATGCCGTTTCAAATGCTGGTTGCAGGGGTGGGTTTCTTCCCCCCTTCGTTTATTTCTGATGTAATTTTGGTTGATGCCAATTAATCTATGAAATGGAGTTTATTTAAAAAAAAAAAAAAAAAAAAAACACCTATGGTTATTTATTATTTTTATTATATACATTTATTAAAATAATATTTTATTTAAGAAACATGGCCCACAAAGAGGATACTTTAAAGTTTAAATTTAAGATAAAAAGGCTAGCAGGTAGCACTGTGGCATTGTTTTCAACCTTTAAATTTCTTCATTTTGAGTTCAACTTTAAACGATTCTTCTCTTCTCTCTTCCCCTCTCTCCTCTCTCCTCTCTCTCTCTGTATCCAGAAACAATGGGAGTTCTTCCATGCCAACCAAATCAAGAACCAGACTCAGATCAATCATCAAACCCTAAAACCCTTTACTCAGATTCCTCTTCTTCTTCATCAAAATCCTTCTCCTCTCTGGCTTCACAGCCAAGTTTACCTTCTGTCCCTTCTTTAACTGCATCCATTTCTTCCTTGATTGAACACCCTTTGTCCTCCAAAGCCTCCCACCACTGCCTGGCCACTCTAAAGGGCGGCGGGGCCTACATATTCTGCCTCGCCCTCGCCGGAAAACACCTCTACTGCGGCTCCTCCAACGGCGATATCCTCGTCTCCGGCCGAGACCCCAGTCAGGATGGGAATTCTAACTCTTCTCTGCGCCTCGTGGCTCAAAGTGGAAGTGCCGTCAAGTCTATTGTTATCTTGGGAGATAAACTCATCAGTGCACACCAAGATCACAGGTATAATTAACGAATAACTATTAAGATCAAACACTTGTCACCTATCAAGATAACAATCTTATTATTATGGCAAAAGTTATAACCAATAACCATAGGCAGGACTTTATCTCCAATTATATAGCCACATTTAAAGAAGCAAACTAAGTGTACTTGACTCTTAAGGCCTCTGTCCAATAATTTTCCTAATACTGGTCAGTCTTAACTATGTCTCGAGACCTGATTCTGGTACTACTTATTCGAATCAAACATTTATCACTGTGTCAAAATTATAGCTAGTGCACAATTTTATTTTCTTTTAGCATCACATCTTTAAAAAAGGCAGAATTTTGGACCTAGCCCTTCAACTCACTGTCCTACAATTTCCTAATTAACGTGTATAAATTGTGCTAATATTGTGACCCAAATTAAAATCTCAGGATCCGAGTGTGGAAAATCGACAACGAGTTGACTCATCATCGGAAACACAACTACTACAAGTGCATTGCGACGCTGCCGACGTTAAACGACCGGTGCATGAAGCTGTTCAGCGCTAAGAACTACGTGGAGGTCCGGCGGCACAAGAAATGCACGTGGGTGCACCACGTGGACACCGTGTCGGCAATGGCGTTATCCGCCGACGGCGCCCTCCTCTACTCCGTTTCCTGGGACCGAACCCTCAAGCTCTGGCGAACCTCCGACTTCAAGTGCCTCCAATCCATCTGGAACGCCCACAAGGACGCCGTCAACGCCGTCGCCGTATCCCCCGACGGCCTCGCCGTCTACACCGGCTCCGCCGACAAGAAAATAAAAGTCTGGGAAGTCAACGCCGGAGACAAACGGCGGCTCAGCCTGGCGGCGACCCTGGAAAAACACAAGTCAACGGTCAACGCCCTCGCGCTGAGCACGGACGGGTCTGTCCTCTACTCCGGCGCGTGCGACCGGTCCATAATCGTGTGGGAGAAGGACGGGGGCGGTGGGCCCATGGTGGTGGCGGGGGCGCTGAGAGGCCACACGAAAGCGATCTTGAGTCTGGCAGTGGTGGCGGAGTTGGTGGTTAGTGGCTCAGCAGACAAGACCGTGAGGATGTGGAAGAGAGGGGTTGGTAAGAGCTATTTTTGTGTGGGCGTGTTGGAAGGGCATAGTGGTCCAGTCAAATGTTTGACTGCAACTTTGGACACGAAGAATAGCAATACTAAAGATGAGGAGGGTAATTGTGGGAATTCATACATGGTTTATAGTGGCAGCTTGGATTGTGATGTTAAGGTTTGGAGAATTTGGTCCCAATTTTAGTGTGTAGATTAAAGGGCAATTTTTCTTGCTTGTAATACCCCTTTCTTTATTGTTCTGAGGATACTGTACATATGGAACAGAGAGAGAGAGAGAGAGTTGAAATCTAGTAGAGATTAGTTTATTATAATGATCAAATATAAGATTTTGTTTTGTTTTGTTTATTAATCTACTGATTTGATAATTTAGGTGTTTTAAGTCTGCTAGTATTTCTCGATCTGAGAGGTTGGATTCAAAGTAGCAAGATCAGACACTATTAATAGAAGAGGTCATATTTGTCACTTCTTTACTAGTCATCGCATTAATTAGCAACTACGACTTAACATGATCGACCTGAACATCCAATCAAGATCAGAAATGCTACATCGACTCTATTAGCGGATCTTTGGCATACTACTCCTTGCCTTACTAATATAAATAGGGGACTCTATTAACTTGTTAAGGATTCCAATTTCAATGCAAGTATAAGAGAACCAATAATATCATAGTCTCCTGAATGTTGTTAGGTGAATTTATCTATGATTAGTTGTAAAGATTATTTTCATTTAAAAAAAAAAAAGTTAATTCCACACTTTGGTAGGTAAAATTGTAAGAGGGCTATTTTCCATAGCATTAAGGTTTGAATGATATGTAGGGGATTTGGAACATAGATTCCTTTCCTACTACAATAATCTTTAAAAAAAAAAAAAAATCTACATTGAATCATTGACCATACCCAACGTTAGTGGAAGAAAGCCAAATTCTCAGTCAAATATTTAATAATAGAAATTGATTTTATTTTGTTCATACAAGCTGGGGAAAGAGATAAGTAGAAAATAATTGAGTACATAAAATGTAAGTCAATAATCACAGCCAAGTTCATAAAGAATGCATGTTGGAGCTCCCTTGTAGGGTAACTGGATTTATATATATAATACAACACTAGTTAATCCACACAAAATTTAGGTCTCCCGTTGAACATATATACTTAAAGCAATCATGCATTATTCTATGAACTATATATATATATATGATTCACATTGTATGATTGTGGATCACTTTTATATATATATTAGTTTTATACGGGCATTGCGCGAATAAGTTAATGTCCAATGTTTATATTTAAATAAATATTTGAAAGTATATCAATGTACGTTTATATAGGAGAAGTTTATACATGGTAATTGAATATTGAATTTTTTTATTTAAATATCTAACTCAAAGTATATGAATCCAAGATAATATAGAAAATTCATTATAATTATTACTAAAATAAATGTTTGCAACCTTGTAAAATCGACAGTCAAAGTATTTGGTCTAAAAATGATAGTCTAAAATAAATACTACTTTTAGTTTGAATTTTTCTAATTCTTAATTCTCTTTTGGGTAACATTGTCATTGTCTTCGTCTTTACTATTTGTTCTCTTCTTTTTTGTTGGTAGTGTGTTGTTTGCAATTCTGTTATTGTTGGTAGCATAGATGACAACGACATGCAATGAGATTATGATATAGGAGTTATGGACATTCCTTTAGGTGTTCTGCTTGGGGTTCATTTGGTTAAACTATTATTGTTGAATAAGTTATTGTGGATAAAGAAATCTCTAGTTTAAGAAAAAAGATTAAATAAATTAATAAAAATTTGAAAATTTAAAATATTATGTATTCCAAAGATATTAAAAGGTAGTTTCTCGCTTCAATTTGCTGGGTAATAGTTTATTTGAGTACTTTCATTGTCAACAAACCCCCCAAATAGTTAATATGATTGGTTTCAAACTATTCTCCTTTTTTTTTTCATGGTATTAAAGAAATACATATGTATCATTTTTTGGTGTAACTACTAATTTATTTAATTCAATAAGAGTAAAATAGAGTGATTCCGCTTCAATTTGTTGGGTTATTTGAGTACTCTCTTTGTCAACCAATCCCCAAGTAGTTAATATAATTAGCTTCAAATTATTTTTTAAAAAAAATTTCATAGTATTAATAAAATACTTGGTAAATAAATATATAACATTATTTTGTACTATAACTTTGATATTTAATTACAAGATATTGTAAAAATAAGATAATGGACAATGTAATGAATATCAATTGATAAATTTGAATGTTAAGAATCTTTGCATGAGAAAAAATAAAGACAATATAACTAATGAAATTATTTCTCTTATTTAATTTAAATTTTTTAATAATGAATAATTTTTTCAAATAAAGGTATTGTAGACACATAATTCTAAATTAAAGAATTACATATGCATCATTTTTTGTTGTAGTTACTAATTTATTTAATTTAATAAGAGTAAAATAGAGTGAGAAACTTAATTATGTCAAATTTGATTTAGATGAGGTTCGAACCTAAGACCTTTCTTATAAAAATTAATGGGTAAGTTAAAAGTTAACGGAATATTAACGGAGAAGAGAATATTTAACGGAAAACTTAACGTATAATCATAAAAGTAAGGTTAAATTAGGTAATCTCTATTAATAATATTAATCTGAATTATCTTAACCATCTATTAGATCAAATAATTTATCTGAACCATCCATTTGATTAAATAATTTGACCGCCATTTTTTCTACCAATTTTAGGCCTAACTCTCTTTGGCTCTTATTAGTATAGTAGATATATATATATATATATATATATATACACACACACACACATACTCATGATCAAATGAGTCCACTTTTTTTCATGTGGACAGATTAATCATTGAATGCTTGATTTATGACCTAGATTCTACGAACTGTGCTATTCATTTTTAAAATATTACCTAAAAATTAATTTATAGTGCATTGAAAAATAAACTTTTATTGTTATACTAAAAATGAATATTTATCTATCTTTGACAATATATATTTTTTGAGTACTATTATTGCACAAAGAGTCAATATCGTCTCGATCTCATAACCTCTCATTTGAGAGAGTCATTACATGTCATTTGACCACAAAGTCATTCACCTATGTTTCACAGTATAATTTGTCTACTTAATTAAAACACCAACTATGATGCAATGCATTCTTAATGGCTTCAATAAAGTGATAGTGAGACTCTTAGTAAAATAAATCAATGCACAATAGTTATATAATGGACTCGGGTCTACCTTGCAAGGTGGACCTGTCACAATTTACATACAGAATGTTTTTTAGTATATAAACTGTGAACATTCAGTATATAAATTATGAATATTCAGTATGCAAATTGTGTATAATAGACCCAAATCCACCTTGCAAGGTGTACCCAGTTCCACAGAATAATTTGCCATCAACGCATTGGTAGAGTTGATTTTACATAAATCAACTTTTTTTTTTTTTGAGAAAATTGTAATTTATGCCCCTCCATAATATGTCAATTATCAATGTCACCCCTGAATTATTGTGGTGTAAATATTGCCCCTCAATTTTAAAAAAACGGTACATATATTGTCCCTCCGTGGTGTAAATATTGTCCCTCCGTCGTTACGGGAGGGACAATATATGTACCGTTTTTGAAAATTGAGGGGCGACATTACACCGCTAATAATTCAGGGGTGACATTGAATTGGCATATTATGGAGGGGCATAAATTACAATTTTCGCTTCTTTTTTTTTTTTAAAACCAGGAAACCAAGAGGGATTCCGACATTCTGCCACTAATCTTACCTATGTCTTTTTAGTCTCAAGGTGGGAATGCACAACATAACATATCATCAACTTATATAATAGATAAATTAAAAGATCTAAAAACTTTGCAATTAAGTCAATCAAAACAAGAAATAACTCTTATTAATATATAGAAAAAAAAAAGTGTGGTGACCATTAGAAAGGCATGAGTAACTCATTTGAGTGATATGGTTGCCTAAAACCAAACCAATTCAATCACAATAATTTGTGCCCATGCTTATGCTTGCTGACATACACCTATACCTGTCTGCTTTTACAACTTTTGTTTAGGTTTAATAATAATAATAACAATAAGATTTTTTGTACACTTGGCAACTAGGCTCATAATTTCCTATTTTTATATAATTGCACCTATACCTCATTACATGCCAATTGCCAATTACCTTTCGGCCAACAAATTTCCATTAATAAAATGCAAATCATTGATCATTTCATGTAGACTGCCTCTTCACATCCCTTCCAACATATCTTATCACATAAATAAAATATAAAATATAAAAAATATTTATTTATTTGCATTTCCCATGTTCCCTTCATATTTCAGGTGATTTTTTGGGAGCTACTACATGGATTGACGTGACAACATTATGCTTGTTAAAACTCGACGACTGAGATAATTTGATGGAGATTTTTTTCTTTGTAATAAATAATAAAAATATTTTATTTTATTAATCTATTAAAAATATATATACACTTGCAAATATGTCAATAGTCTACCACAAACCAAGAATAAAAAATGGTTCGAACTTATCCAATTAATTACTAAGTGCAAGGTTAACCACTTATTCGTAGTAAGCTCTGTAAATCATGGTAACTCAGCATGTTAGACATTTACTTACTGCGCATAAGGAATTCCCTCACTTTGAGACGCATAAAATTAAAATTTTATTTTATTTTTTGTTCTAAATTTATAAATGACAATTCATTTTCAATTTTTTTTAAACATTGATTTTGGTCTTAGTATTATTATGGCATGATATTTTTTGTCATCTATCAACAAAATCATTTAAATGCAATTAAATACAAGTTTACTTCAGTCTTTAATTATGGATTTTTTCAAAAAAAATTAAAAATAAAAATATAGCGAATCAACCCACTTTTTATAAAAAAAAAAAAAGAAAAAGAAAATGAAAAAAAGAGAGAGATCGAAATACCTATGTATTTAATGACATTTCAATGATTTTGTTGACAGATGACTAAAAACGATTATTCCACAATAATACTAGGATCAAATATGAAATGTTCTAAAAAAATAGACTAAAAATGAATTGTTACCTATAAATCGAATATTATATCATGAACCTGTGTCCATTTACATACTGAACATTCATAATTTACATACTGAATGTTCAGGATTTATTATAAAAATTTAGTATGTAAATTGTGAGTATTCATTTGTAAACATTTAATATGTAAATTGTATATTTTGAACTTGGATACAGAGAATAATTTACCATATAAATTTAGGAAAAAAATAAAATTAACTCTAAAATCAAACACTTTAATTCTACTACAAGAACTAGTTTAGTTCACGGATGTTAGATTACTTTAACTACCAAAACTATTATTATAGAGTATAATAGATCAATCCCCCTTTCGATAAATATAATAATTTCCTAAATAATGATTTGACGTTCTTGAATTTAGAGTTAGGCTAAAAGTCACACTTTAGCAACCTGCAACAACTTTACACCTTCAGATCCGGATGCTTCATATTTTTAATTCTTGGAAGAGATTTGGAAGACGGAACTTAGGGTGACAGGGAAACAAATCCATCTATATATATATATATAAGTAATTTTTAAAGGAATTAAATTTTATGATATTTTGTTCATCTTGGGTAAAATCTTTTTTATAGGTGGAAAACTTTTTTGGTTAAATTAAAAAATTTTGAGCTTTTAAAAGAAAAATAATGGCTAAATGAACTCACACTCGCTAGCTAAACTGTTCATAGCTGACCAGTTTAACTAAAATGATTAATAAGTGATCGTTGAAACTAAAAGGATTAATAGGTGTTAGGATCAAACGCTTACTACTTACGCCAAAAGTTATAGCTTGATCGAATCCGTGACTTGGTTCTGAAATCACTTATTAGGATCAAGCGTTACCACTTACGTCAAAAGTTATAGTCAGTAGTAAAAATACAACTTTATTTCCTTATAAACTGCAATCACATTTTTGAGATGCTAGGTGTTGGATTGACCTTAACTCTTTACTAGCTTTTGCCCAACAATATATCCCTAACTACAAAGTGTTAAACTTGATCATTATTGACTTTCGCTCAATAATAAGTCACTCTTATTATTTATGGAACTTGAAACTTAAAATTTGTGTTTTTCTTCATCCATTCTTATGAGTTGATTGATAATTGATTTTTTTTGTAAATATTTTCGGAATTAAAAAATTTGTATTGTTTATTCACAATTACCTATCTTCTTCTAGAAAGGTTAGTTCCCATGCGCACCTATAACCTGCCACGTCGCCAAAACTTGACATCAACATTGAAAAAATTAAAGTGTTCCACTATCCTATATATAATTTATTTATATTTTGACAGAAAGATATAAATATAGTCTTATAGGCTTTAAACAAAAAATATAGTAGTCTTATAGAATATAGATAATGCTAATTAAATTAAATTAAATTAAATTATTTTATTTTTTAATTAGAAGAATTACATCACTTATTTTGACTTTTATTTCTTAAGCTGCCAGTAGTGTAAAAGGATGTTATTGGATCAACAGACAAAAATTTACCCCTAATTACTATTATATTTCTATTTCCTTCCAGCTAGGTTTCAAAGATTGTTCGTTAAAAAGAACAAAAATAAATAAATAATAAGAGACATATGTGCCTAGGCCGGAGATTATAGGTGACTATTTAAGTTATAGGTGACATTTGGTAACAATTTTTTTATCGGGGCAACATCAAGTAATTTGGTTAGACTATTAACTTGGTAATTACAATATTATAAGTTCGATTCTTATCCAAAGTAGCATGTTGGCTCAATATGGTGTTGTCTAAATTGTTGACAAAAATATAAATTTCAATTCTAGTAAAAATAGAAGAATCAAAAGATCAAGATAAAGTTAGAATACAAGTCTCAGTCAATGTAGAAAATCGCAATTCGTATTATTTTGAGAAGAGATAATTTCACTTAGGAGTAATACTAGAGTTAGGTTTCTAGAGATAGTGAGATCTAGATTCAAAAGTGTTTCCAAACTGTTTACTTTGAAATTGTGCTCATAATGGATTCAGGTTCTTTCTCATTACAAGAAATGCCTTGTAGATTAGGGATTTCTCAAACTGTGCTAAAAATCTTTTTGTCACAATTAGTGTTCTAAACCATCACGTGATCCTCACAAATTTTCATAGTCTATTGACTTTCTTAGTTTGAGGCAGACAACCAATAATAACCTATGTTGGTTTATTACCTCCTTGTAATACGCCTTTAATAGATGGCTGAGTGGATTGAATTGAACATGATTCTTATATCAAAATATCACAAGTTTGATTCTACTCTTGCCAACATCTTTTTAGTTGGGTTCAATTTTATCACATAGGTCTTCCTAAAAGGGTTTCACAGTACACACTATCATATAGTGAAAAAAAAAAAGGTATAGATTTCATGTATTTTGAGTCTTACAATATTGGTGTCTTTGAAGCTAGCTAATTAACATTAATGATGATCATAAATAACTACTCCACTTTGGTCATAGTATGTATCATGTCACTCTATGAAAACCAGATTGTTTAATTTCTAACAAATAAGCAAAGAACAATAGTAACACATTTACACATCCACTCATCACATATATATGACTCAAGTAACACACTGCCAGTCTATGCTAGCTAGCTTAAGCAGCTAAGAGGATGAAACCCTTGCGATTTCACATGGAAAGAAAGAAATATAATTAGACTAGTAATTTTGTAAATTTACAGTCTGCAACATGAAAATATGAAAATGTCCCTCCCATAAATATGCTTCAGATATGGCATGTAGGTAGCTTCAATAGCATTATTAGCATATGCTTGCCTCAGAACATACTGCAGATATGGCATGTTGCAACGGTCTCGTCTGGCCTGGCAATGCTTCGACAAGGAGACTACGGTGGGTGTCAGCCGGTTGGGCCGAGTTTAACCCCTACTTGATTTGAGAAGTGATATTGTGGCTTATCATTGAGGGTGTGGCTAAATGCATGGTTAATGCCATCTATTTATCACCAATTAGTTTTAAAGTAAGATATAGCAACCAGATAGTTAAAAAAACTCTATGGTTAAGAGTGTTTGACTTATAACAGTCACAGGATGTGGTTAAGAGTGTTTGAGTGTTTGACTTATAACAGTCACAGGATGTGGTTAAGAGTGTTTGAGTTATAACAGTCACATGATGGGTAACCTTGGGAAGTAAGTTAATGGCACTCTCGTGAACATTGGACTCTCAATTAGTTTGCAACTCCATTCTCATGAAAACTTATACCAATTGAAGCAATTAATCAAACACATGGTATTCACGTCTCTATCAAACTACCTTTTCTCAAAGCAAAGTTGGACTAGTACTGAGATGTGTTGCTATGGTGTTGCTCTATTCTCATTAGGGGTGAAAATAGGTCAGACCCCTTCAAAGGGGCCTACGGCCTGGCCTGGCCTGGCCTGGCCTCGTAGTGACAACACCTTTTCCATATACATCTTGCATAATTGGGTCCAAATTATTCAATAGTTCATATAAATCACGTACCAAGCTCACAACTAGAATAATCATTGAATTATTACACTCTCTACTATTACAATTTAAATCACATAGCATCCACAATGAAAGAGTTCAATCCAAACCCCTAAATTAATCTAGCTGCTCATGTTTGAAATGGAAATGAAAGACATTGCATAAAATTGAAAGAAATAAAATGCAAAGAAAATAAGAAAGACCTAGCTTTGATCAAGACCAATGAAAGATGACATCTGAAATTTGAAATTGCAGTGATTGATTACAAGCCGAAATGATCCCTAATTCTTCAACAAATTTGGAATAATTACAAAAGAAAAGTGTTTGGATATGTTTTCTCTCAAGAAAAATCTAGAGAGAAGTTAAAAGTAATCTAAAAATAACCATTCGCACCAAAATAACCAACTCAACAAATTATGGATACGTGGTCATGGTCAACCTCTCAGTTAGAAGGTCGATCGTGAGTGTTTACTTTGTGCATCAATTTTTAAAATGCATATTTCTTCGAACACGCTCTTATACCATGGTTAGACAACCGACTGCGATATCAAGCTTTGATATTATGTTATAATCTAAGATTGGACCAAGGTCACTCAATTGCGCTATAATCCACAAGGGTCAAATCACACTAAAAAATTAAATCTATCCAATTAGCTATTCTAACTCATAGCCTTATAAACTCATATGTTCTGTCTTATATTTTCAGTGTGAACTCTTAACAATTTATATACACAAATAAAATCTATATTATGATTTCACATCTAGATTGCCTATCACAAGCTAGAACTTAAATTTTGTTATCTATTTGGTATATCTTAAAGTCATACAAAAACATATGTTGGTTCTGTTTGATTTTATTTACATTTATTATTGATTCTTTTTAATAAATTTATGATTAATACAATTAATTATATTTCCTTGTTAGTGGGCTAGCAACTTGAGGCCTTATACCTGATGTGAAATGGAGGTCTATGAAGTAGTTGCTCGGTTGTCGCATAATGGGTAATGCAAAGCTCAAATTTTCAGTCAGTTGAAGCTTATATCTCATATAATAATTTATCTTATTTACCAATTTGACAGGAGCATTAAATTGTAAGACAAGACGACTATTAATAAATAATTAATATATGCTTTTGCTTTGTAAAAAAAATGATACGGATGATTTCATTCCATGATTGAAGCTAAGCCAATTATTTATTTCAAAAATATTCAAATTATATTGCATTATACTGTATCCTTCTCTAATAACTATTTTAAT
The DNA here is from genome assembly GCF_003576645.1 of Ipomoea triloba. Taxonomy (NCBI): domain Eukaryota; kingdom Viridiplantae; phylum Streptophyta; class Magnoliopsida; order Solanales; family Convolvulaceae; genus Ipomoea; species Ipomoea triloba. The sequence goes on along the minus strand of NC_044923.1, from coordinate 17,454,537 downwards.
TTTTAATTAATTGTATTATGAAAAATTTAATACAAAGAATCAATAATAAACTTAAATAAAATCAAACTATTCTAACATAATAATAAAATTATCATATATTTATTTAAATTTAAACTATTAAAAATTTTTCAAAAAATAATTGAAATTTAAGCATATTTAATATGATTAAACACACATTATTACACAATAATTATCTTTACAAATCTAAGTCTAAATTATATAAAAATAATAATAATTTTTATCCCATTTAAAAAAATAAAAAATATAATATGTTAAGGTCCAACTTATAAATTTTGAGAAAGAAATAACTAGGCCTGATATTTAATCAACCCAATTACAAAAACATAGAACTATTCAGCTATTCTAATATTAAAATCCAACCCAATGCATATTTGGCTCAAACCGAATCCAACCCTACTAACCCAATCCCAACAATCTGTCCTATAAATGCTACAACGTAACTCACATGTACCCTAAACACTGTTTCTTTATACTTTCATAGTCTTTCGCTCCTCTTCCGTTGTCTACCTTGTATATATATAGTTTTGTCTACATTCACGCCTATCGATTCTCCTTTCTAAGCACTCCTAAATAGCTAGACAAAATATCTAGAGAGAGAGCAAGGTGGTTAGCCACAATCTTCCATGTCGTTAAGACACTGGAAATGAAGAATGTCTAAGAAGTTGAAGTTGTTTGAAGTACATATGAAGGAATTGAAGGTCAAGTTGAACTCAATGAAAGATGAAATTGAAAAGTTAAAGACTCTTCTAGCCAAGAAGAACTTCAAATTGGCATAGACAAAAGACTTTCTATAGAACGTTTTAAATGTCTTGAATGACGAAGCCACATCTTGATTTTTCATCTAAACTTTCTCAACCTACTGAAATATAAAGGGTCAATATCGCCTCCACTAAGGACAAGGTGCTTGGCAGCCACATCTTGATTTAATAATTGATTTTTGAGATGTTTTTTGCAAGGGAATTGAATGGTACTCCATCCCTTTTCTTTCTCTTGAAGATGTAGTAACTCTTGATTTGGAATTTCAATATATGCCTTTGTTTAAAAAAATATATATATAATATCGATGATTTCATTCAATATAATAATTGAAGCCAATTATTTATTTTAAAATTATTTAAAGCTAAAACAAAATGAAAGTTTTGGACGTCACCAATAGACAATAGGCTCTGAAACCATTAATAATTTAAGATTAGACCAAGGTCACTCAATTAAGTTATAATGCACATGGCCAAACCACATTAAGAGTACAACTTGTTTGGTTAACAGGTTTTGGTATAAGGTATGGTATCAAAGTGATTGTTATTGTTTGGTTGATAGGTTTTTAGAATACTATTATGGGTTTGGAATACCCCATTAATTGAAAAATCCATACTCTTATTAAATAAGGATTTCATTTCTCTTCCTCATTTCTTCCTCAACTATTAATAATCATTCTCATTCCATCCTACTACCAAGCATGCAAAATACTTTCACCAAAACCCATTACCTTACTAAGTATTTGATACTTATACCGATTCCGATTCTCATGTGCGAACCAAACACACCCTAAAAGATTGAACCCATATGTCTTCCTTTATATATTTAATGTGGAACTCTTAACAATTTACACAATTAAAATTTATATTATGATTTCTCATCTAGCTTGCCTATTTGATTTATTTACATTTATTATTGATTAAATTTATGAGTGGCCAAAGGCCTTGTGGTCTAGTGGCACCCGGTGTCCTAATTAACACTCACACATGATGTAAATTTTACTGTGGACTATGATTTACACAGTTGTGTTGGGCAAATTATACTATGGATCTGGGTCAACATTGTAATGTGGACTCAAATCGATATTCACAATTTTAGAACTATATATTCATAATTTTAGATCTCAATATACAAAATTATATTACTCTATATTCACATAACATCGGGTTGTGTGGACCATGGTCCAAAACAGTGCTGTTTTTTAATGAAAAGAAACGACACCTTTTCGACTGTTCCGTCCAATTAAACTTTTTTTATGTCGCATTCAATTTCATTTTATATTCATTGTAGTTTTATTATAGCACAATTAAAGTATCATTTTGATTTGAATACAATTTTATTTGATATTATACACTCAATATGTGAGACTTGTTATTTAATTTCATTTTATACATACTGTAGTTTTATTACAACACCACTAAAGTATAATTCTAATTCAACTACGGGTTCATCGGAGAAATACACTCAAATATGTAAAACCTGTTATTCAGTTTCATTTTATATATATACATTGTAGGGAGAAATTATAATTTATGCTCCTCTATAATATGTCAATTATCAATGCTACTCCTAAATTATTAGTGGTGTAAATGTTGCCCCTCAATTTTAAAAAAACGGTGCATATATAATTGTCCCTCCCGTTGTGTAAATATTTAAAATGTTTAAATATAATTTTCACGTTTGCCATCACAGTGTGAGAGGCTTTATGACATGCTTGTTCCTGTAAGGTGATCAAGGCTATCACGAGGTTGATCACAGTGTGACATGCCTCCTGACGCATCATGCTCCGGAAAATATAAATAGGAGAATGAAAATTTTATTAATTTGGGGATTCTTTTTGGGCTTTTGACTTTTGAATTTTGGAACTGTTCTTTAGACTTTTCCTTACTTTGTGGAATTGAACTTCCCATTCCTAGTCCTTTCTATTCCTTTAGAACCCTAGAATTTACTTTTCATTTTTCAATTTCAATTAAAATTTCAATTCAAGTTCAAGTTAGATTCAAATTCATTAACATTGTTGGGAGCAAGGATTGAAGACATAGATTTACATTTTCTTCTTCATATAGATAAGTTAATTTGAATTTTATTTCATTGCAAATTTACTATTTGTTTTAGTGCTTTCATCAATTACTTCGCGTTTGTTATCGAATTCTTCTTTGATCTTGAATCCAGTGATATTTTCACTATAGTCATGTATGAGTAACCCTCTTTGGTAGGAGATATGAATGTAGATTAGGTTCACAGAGATGTGACCTTGAGTTGGTTGAGTATGGGAGATAGACTTGGCTTTGATTATGTTAATAAACATGATTGAGTTCCGATTAGGAAGTGATTATTACCTAATCTAGACTCAAGAGGTTAATTAACTTTATTTCACCTTTGAGAAAAGGGAAGTATAGGATGTCAAGACCAAACTATTCCACTCTTAGACATTCATGAATTATGATAATGCCCTATTTTTTTTTTTTTTCTATTTCTTCATTTTTAATTTGTTTCTAAAACATTACTTTTTACTTTTAGTTTTTTTTTTCTATGAGTTAATACCCAATATAGTCCTCGACTATAGTACGTGGTTTTTACTCAATTTAGTCCTAAATGACTTTTTGTGCTCAATTTAGTCCTCGACTTTGATAGTTTTACAGAATTCAGTCCTTTGTTAAAAATTCTGTTAGTGGACGGTTAGAAATACAATTCTAATGGTAGTTTCTCATCCTTCCTCCCATTTGAAATGATTCCTTCTTCTTCTCCTCCTTATTGAGATCCACGTAGAAATGTAAATCTTTGTACCCAAATATTTATTTACTCTATATTTATTTATTTATGGTTGAAGTTGATTTGGGTACGAAGATTTGCATTTCTACGTGGATCTTAATAAGGGGAAGAAGAAAGAATCAAGATGAGAAATTACCATTAGGACCTTATTTCTAACAGTCAACTAACAAAATTTTTATCAAAGGATTAAATTGTGTAAAACCATTAAAGTCGGTGACTAAATTGAGCACAAAAATTCATTTAGGACTAAATTGAGTAAAACCACTATAATCGATAACTATATTGGGTATTAACTCTTTTTTCTCTCATTATATTTATAATAGTTATCAACACATGTGACATTGCATGTAATAGAAAAATTCCTAATAAACCAAAAAAATAAAAATAAAAGGCGAAGCCATATGATGAACCGCATATATCTTATCTTATAATTATTGTAAAATGCAATCTAAATGATAAGAGACTATTATTTTGCAAAAGCTTTCAAAAAATGCATTGAACTCAAATATGTTGTTGAAGTAATTGCTTATACACACCATAACCTATTCAGCTTTAATTTTCAATATTACTGCATAATATATAGTTCAATTGAATAGCAAAGTCTATCTATCTATGTAAAAAATAATACATATGCATTTCTTTAATTTATAATTCAATGTCTACAACATCTCCCATATAATCTTGCATTGATATACATTGAAATATTTATTTAATACGGAGTAATAAACATTGTGCATTATCTCATTCGCGCAATGTGCGTGGAAAACTAGTGTTGTAATAATTGGCAAACTAATAATAAATTCGCTTCAGCTTTACGGTCAATTACAGAATTTGGAATGAACGAAGTCTGATTGGAGAGCTCAATGGGGTTCCGGACTAAGATGACTTCTTTGGACTAGTACAGAAATGAATAAAGAATACTGACTTTTATTAACAATTTTAAAAAGAACAGGTTGTATTCTTTAAAAAAAAAAATTGCGGTGGAATAATCGTAAATATTTAAATAAGGACCCGCAACCGTTTCAAAAGGAAACGGTCGCAATCTGAAAAAAAAAAAAAAAAAAAAAAAAGCGATTGGTTTTCTGCTATTGTTTCTTAATAGAATAATCACGGAAACTACCCACATTTAAAAAAAAAAAAAACAGTTTCCACAACTATTCCTCGTAGAACGGTTACGGAAACTTATTATTAAAAAAAAAACATTTCGTGATTAAATCATATCAGATCTCTCACTCTCCCTAACTTCTCATCTCTCACTCTACCTTCTCATCTCTCTCACTCTCACCAAACGCATCCACCACCTCCACCTCCACCACCACGACGCAACCACTATCCCCATTGCCAGATCCACCGACTCTCACTCTCACTCTCTCAGATCTGCTTCGTTGTTTCTACCGAGACTGATCAACGTTGCGTCGAGATATCTCCCAAGACATATGATTGCGCCAGCTTCTTCATTATTCTCTGGACTTCTCAAGACAACGATAACGGCGAGGAGAAAGTCCGTCGCGGCTAGGGATGACGGAAACGGCGAGGAAAAACTCCGACGGGACCAAAGGCTCAAAGGTAACGTCTTCTTTTCTTTTATTTTGCTTTTAAAAAAATAAATCTCAGATCTGTCATCTCCGCCTTCATATCTATCTTCTCCACAACTCATTTGAGATTTTTTTTCTCTCTTAAAGGAGATTTTTCTGAAATTTCAAGATTTCTATATATGGATCGGCGAGGAGAATGTCCGTTGCGACGGGGGATGATAGCAACGGCGAGGAGAAACTCCGACGGGATCAAAGGCTTAAAGGTAACGTCTTCTTTTCTTTTATTTTGCTTTTTAAAAAAATAAATAAATCTTAGATCTGTTTTCTTCGCCTTCAGATCTATCTTCTCCACCACTCATTTGAGATTTTTTTTTATCTCTTAAAGTTGATTTTTCTGAAATTTCAAGATTTCTATATAAGAATCGGCGAGGAGAAAGTCCGTTGCGGCTGGGGATGACGGCAACAGCGAGGAGAAACTCTGACGGGATCAAAGGCTCAAAGGTAACGTCTTCTCTTCTTTTATTTTGCTTTTTTTTAAAAAAAATAAATAAATCTCAGATCTGTCTTCTTCGCCCAGATCTATCTTCTCCACCACTCATTGCAGATTTTTTTCTCTCTTGAAAGGAGATTTTTCTGAAATTTCAAGATTTCTATATAAGGATCGACGAGGAGAAAGTCCGTTGCGGCTAGTGATGACGGCAACAGCAAGGAAAAATTAAACTCCGAATGGATCAAAGGCTCAAAAGGTAAGTCTTCTTTTCTTTTATTTTGCTTTAAAAAAAATCTCAGATCTATCTTCTCCACCACTCAGTTGAGATTTTTTCTCTCTTAATGGAGATTTTTCTAAAATTTCAAAATTTCTATATAAGGATTCAAATCTATGAAGAAATACAGTAGGGAGGGGGAGTAAAATTTGGGCTAGGTAGTTTCTTCTTTTTTTTTTTTAGTTTTGTTTTTGTTTTTCTCTTACAGTGGTTTCTATGAATCAATTCTGTGCAGTTATCAAAGCTGAAACTTTGAAAGTTCTTGTTCTGCATTTCTTGGGATGAACTAAAAATGCCTAAAATTGCAGGATATTTTTACCAATCGAATGAGTTGCCTTAAATATGGTGAAATTTCATGGTACAATATTACTGAATATTATATCTTTGCCTTTTTATTTTTATTTTTTTTTCATTTTTGTTGCAAGATTGAGCTTAATGTTTTTGCTTTGCTTGATTTTTGGCTTGGTTTCAATTTGCTCTCTTATTGGTATTTAATTATTTATGGTACATGGCTAACACTATACTTTAGTGGCACAATTTTTTTTAAATAAATGAGTGTGCTTTTGTTCGTCCCATTTTGTGGATTGATTTAACTTTTCTCTTATTTGTTTGTGTAAAGATGGAGACTTTCATTTCTTTTTGTGCTATTTTCATGATTTATTCACATTTCATCCTTTTTGTGCCCTCTATAAATGCTCTGAGTTCTTTTTCCACAAAATTGTGTGTTTTTGCCTAGGCATGAATTTGATTCTCCATGTTTAGCAAAGACAGTAAAGGGGTGATAAATTCAACTTACAATGTAAGTGACTTGATTGATCAACCAATTAACAAATTAAGTTTGTTTTGTCATTGTGTTTGAAATGAAAGCATGACATATCATGGTTTGAATCAAGCACATTTTGTGAATCATCTGTTCTTGTTCTAAATGTTTCTCTCTCTCTATTGAGGCAGAGAGTTAGAAGCTAAAATGGAAGTTGGTTGCAATGTTCGGTGTTGGGATGAGTTAATATCGGATGCTCTTGGGTTGACATTCAAGAATCTACAACTTCAGGATGTGCTTATTGTCATTCCAAGGGTTTGCAAGTCCTGGCAAAAGAGCTGTGTTGAGTTTGTAAAAGAGTTGTGATGGTGTCTCTAGTACAAAAACCTTTGAATTAATAGGAGACAAGTGAGTATACTAATGTCTTCATGCCCTTTTGGGTTTTTAACAAAGTAGTATTACCGAAGACTATCATAATTGATTAATTCTCTAATAGCACCCGAGTTAATCAATTATGATGGTCTTCAGTAATAATAATTTGTTAAAAAAAAAAAACAAAAAGAACATGAAGACATAAGTATGCTCACTTGTCTGCAATTAATTCAAAGGTTTCTTTACTAGAGACACCAACCCAGCTCTTTTGCCACGACTTGCAAACCTCACAACTCTTTTGCCACGACTTGCAAACCCTTGGACAATTATAAGCACATCCTGAAGCGGCAGATTCTTGAATATCAACCCAAGAGCATCCAATATTAACTCACCCCAGCACCGAACATTGTAACCATCCTCCATGTTTGATTCAGAACAAGAACACATGATTCACTAAATGTGCTTGATTTAAACCATGATAATCATGCTTCCATTTCAAACACAATGCCCAAATAAACCTAATTTGCTAAGTGCTTGATCAATCAAGTCACTTGTAATTTGAGTTTATCACCCCTATATTTGTTAAACATAGAGAATCAAATTCATGCCTAGGCAAAAACACACAATTTTGTGGAAAAAGAACTCAGAGCATCTATGGAGGGCACAAGAAGGATGAAATGTGAATTATAAATCATGAAAATAACCAGGAAAGACATGAAAGTCTCCATCTTTGCACAAGCAAATAAGAGAGAAGTTAAATCAACCTACAAAATAGGAAGAACAAAAGCACAAACATTTATTTAAACAAACTACGCCACCAAAGTATAGTGTTAGCCATGGATCATCAATACCCATAAGAGAACAAATTGAAACCAGCCAAAAATCAAGAAAAACATAAACATTAAGCTCAACCATGCAACAAAATGGAAAAAAGACAAATATATAGTATTCAGTAATAATGTACCAAGAAACCGCAAAATCTTTAAGGCAACTCAGTTCGATTAGTAAGAATATCATGCAATTTTAGGCATTTTTAGTTCATCCCAAGAAATGTAGAATAAGTGCTTTCAGAGTTTCAACTTTAATAGCTGCACAGAGTTGATTCATAGAAACCACTATCAGAGGAAAACAAAAAACAAAAAAAAAAAAAAAAAGAAAGAAGAAAGAAGAAGGAACTACCCAGCTAGAATATTACTCGCCCTCCCTGCTCTATTTCTTCATAGATATTGACTCCTTTTATAGAAATCATAAAATTTCAAAAAATAAATCCTTTAAGAGAGAAAAGATCTCAAAGGAGTGGTGGAGAAGACATATCTGAAGGCGGAGAAGATAGATCTGAGATTTATTTTAAGAAAAAAGCAAAAGAAAAGAATAGAAGACACCTTTGAGCCATGGGTCCCACCGAAGCTTTTCCTCGTTGCTGCCGTCATCCCCAACCGTGGTGAGCTTTTTCCTCGCCATCATCGTCGTCTAGAGAAGAATGAAGAGGCCGGAGCAGTCATAAGTCTTGGGAGAGGTCTCGATGCAACATCGGTCGGTCTCGGCAAAAACAACAAAGCAGATCTAAGAGTATGAGAGTGAGAGTTGGCGGAAATGATTTTTTTGTATTAAGTTTACGTGGTCGTTCTACGAGGAACGGTTGTGGAAAATAATTATTTAATTTTTTTTAAATGTGGGTAGTTTCACCAACCATGTTTTTTTTCAAACTACGAATGTTTTCTTTAGAAACGGTTTGGGTTTCTTATTCAAATATTTACGATTATGCCACCGCAATTTTTTTTAAATAATACACCATTGTTCTTTTCTAACAGTTGCTAAAACTCAATGTTATTTGTTCATTTTTTACTAGTGATTATTATAACTCATAATGTACATTATTCTAACTCATAAAATTCAACGATATCGTTTTAGTTTGGACTGTGTTCCATACATTTGTGTGGTCCGTAATTTGCCAACTTAACACTGATGGGCCAAGAAAGTTACTTCAGGCCTGGCTAGTGAAGGGGATTTGTACCTGACCATCTTGGGAGGTGGGTTATGGGGTTCAATGTAAAAATTGGGTTGGTTATTGATAACTTTATTGTTGAGCTATGGGGTCATTATTAGGGAGGGTCTTTCATTTGACAAAAGAGAAAATGTGGGATAAAGTGGTGGTGAAATTAGATTTGTTGTAATTTATTCATAGTTTATATATATATATATATATATATATATATAGAGAGAGAGAGAGAGAGAGAGAGGGAGAGAGGGGAGGATGACAATTCAACTTGCCCCGATGGGGGCGGGTTCGGGGAATTAATTCGGAGAACGGGGGCAGGGACGGAGAGAAATTCCCAACGACGGTGAGGGTGTTCCCCGCCCCGACCCCGTTCCCTGATCCTCGCCCCGTCCCCCGATTCCCCGAATATTTTTATATTATATTATATTATATTTTATATATATATATATATATATATATATATATATATATATATATATATATATATATATATATATATATATATNAAAAAAAAAAAAAAAAAGAAAGAAGAAAGAAGAAGGAACTACCCAGCTAGAATATTACTCGCCCTCCCTGCTCTATTTCTTCATAGATATTGACTCCTTTTATAGAAATCATAAAATTTCAAAAAATAAATCCTTTAAGAGAGAAAAGATCTCAAAGGAGTGGTGGAGAAGACATATCTGAAGGCGGAGAAGATAGATCTGAGATTTATTTTAAGAAAAAAGCAAAAGAAAAGAATAGAAGACACCTTTGAGCCATGGGTCCCACCGAAGCTTTTCCTCGTTGCTGCCGTCATCCCCAACCGTGGTGAGCTTTTTCCTCGCCATCATCGTCGTCTAGAGAAGAATGAAGAGGCCGGAGCAGTCATAAGTCTTGGGAGAGGTCTCGATGCAACATCGGTCGGTCTCGGCAAAAACAACAAAGCAGATCTAAGAGTATGAGAGTGAGAGTTGGCGGAAATGATTTTTTTGTATTAAGTTTACGTGGTCGTTCTACGAGGAACGGTTGTGGAAAATAATTATTTAATTTTTTTTAAATGTGGGTAGTTTCACCAACCATGTTTTTTTTCAAACTACGAATGTTTTCTTTAGAAACGGTTTGGGTTTCTTATTCAAATATTTACGATTATGCCACCGCAATTTTTTTTAAATAATACACCATTGTTCTTTTCTAACAGTTGCTAAAACTCAATGTTATTTGTTCATTTTTTACTAGTGATTATTATAACTCATAATGTACATTATTCTAACTCATAAAATTCAACGATATCGTTTTAGTTTGGACTGTGTTCCATACATTTGTGTGGTCCGTAATTTGCCAACTTAACACTGATGGGCCAAGAAAGTTACTTCAGGCCTGGCTAGTGAAGGGGATTTGTACCTGACCATCTTGGGAGGTGGGTTATGGGGTTCAATGTAAAAATTGGGTTGGTTATTGATAACTTTATTGTTGAGCTATGGGGTCATTATTAGGGAGGGTCTTTCATTTGACAAAAGAGAAAATGTGGGATAAAGTGGTGGTGAAATTAGATTTGTTGTAATTTATTCATAGTTTATATATATATATATATATATATATATATAGAGAGAGAGAGAGAGAGAGAGAGGGAGAGAGGGGAGGATGACAATTCAACTTGCCCCGATGGGGGCGGGTTCGGGGAATTAATTCGGAGAACGGGGGCAGGGACGGAGAGAAATTCCCAACGACGGTGAGGGTGTTCCCCGCCCCGACCCCGTTCCCTGATCCTCGCCCCGTCCCCCGATTCCCCGAATATTTTTATATTATATTATATTATATTTTATATATATATATATATATATATATATATATATATATATATATATATATATATATATATATATATATATATATATATATATATATATGTATGTATGTAAAAGTATATGAGAAAATAAAACCTTAGAAGGAAATTAATTCACTAATTCCGCCTCTCTCTCAAGTCTCAAGTCTGCTCTCTGTCTCTCCGCTCGTTGTCTCTCACCGTCGACCGCCCAGCCTCACTGCCCAGCCGCTGCGTCTCTCTGCCCCCTACTGCTCACCGTCGACGGTCGACCGCCCAGCCTCACCATTTGATGATGATTTGGATGTTTTATCATGGTGGCAAATTGAAGGAAAGAAATATCCAACTTTGAGTAAGGTTGCCAAGGATTTATTAGCTATTCCTGTTTCTACCGTTGCTTCAGAATTTGCTTTCAGTACTAGTGGTAGATTGGTGTCGCCTCATCGTAGTAGACTTCATCCAGATATTTTGGAGGCATTAATGTGTTTTCAAAGTTGGTTGCTTGGAAGTAAGAAATTTCATTTCAATGAATTATTTTTAATTGATTATTCATTACTTTACCATACTAAAATAATATTTGTAGGTAATTGCATCTTAGAAGATTATGAAATTGATGAAGATTTACTCATTCCTCAACAATTAAGATATTTATTAAATTATGTTGTTTAAAAGCTTAACTTTTTTTTTTAAAACGTTTAAAAGCTTAACTAAATATATATATCAAGTTATTATTCAAATTATTATTATTTTTCAGGTTATTACTGAAGAGTTACTACTTCAGCGCTAGCCTTGAGAAGTGAGAAATGGGAATTGAAGATCATTTGTTTGTTATGTACTTGTATTTGGACTTGTTTTGTTATGTATGGGACTTTGGACTTTGAAGAAATTTGAAACAATTTTAAGTTTTTGAAGTTGGATATTTTAATGTTATTTGTTTGAAAGTCTTGAAAATTTGAATATTTGTAATTTTGTAGTAAGAGTTGGATATTTTAATGTTATTAATCTATGCTTTTTAAATTTGTACTTTGAAAGTTGAAAGTGTTTCTTTTAGTTTTATTTATCTATAATTTTGGACTTTGAAAGTTGAATATTATTTTATTTTCAAATAGACAGAATTCAAAAAAAAAAAAAAATCCTCGCGGGGATTTCCCATCCTCGAAAAATTCCCACGAACGGGGATGGGGAATAATTCCCCATCCCCGCCGAGAAATGGGGATAGGGAATAATTCTCCATCCCTGCCGGGGAACGGGGCGGGGACGGGGAACGGGGAACGGGGAACGGGGAACGGGGTGACACTTCGGGGACGGGGACCCCATTCCCCGTCCCCGCCCTGCCCCGTTGACATCTATATATATATATATATATATATATATATATATATATATAATGTTGTATTGATTATTATTTCTAGCTATTATAGTCTTATCTCGTTGTAATTTTACTATTTTTCTCATTAGACATTTATTTATCATACAATGTATAATATTTGAATATTATAGAAATTATTTATTTATTTATTTATTTATTTATCCATAATTAATTAAGGTTTAGAGCAAATACTATCTTTTAAAGAATCATGAATGAGTAATTCAAAAAAAAATGTTTGGCTATATATATATATATATATATATATATATATATATATATATATATATAATCCTAGAACAAACTCTACACTGGAAAATCTGATGGATGAGAAATCAAGTAAAAAAACAAGCGGGATCATTTTCATAAATATTACGAATTTGTAAAATAAGCGGGGTTATTTTCATAAATATTACAATGCTTTGTTTATAAGCAGGGAAAATGTTCGGTGTCACTGTCTAATTAGCTAATATATAAAATACGACTTCTTTAGTTCCAAAATTGGTAGTAATTCGTAGAGGTGTCGAAACGGGTTGGCGGGACGGGACCCGTCGAAGCCCATCATACGGCGGGGACGGGCTAAAAAGCCCGCCAAAATACGGGCCTAAGGGAAGCTGCTCCGCCTTAAGTCTGCGAGTCTTGACGGAGCTCGCCAAATTTTAAACATTTTAAATTTAAATAAAAATTAATATTAGTCTTGGGAGACAGAGAGAAGGTAAACCAGTCCCCTTCTCGGCGGAGAAGGCGACCTCTGGTTCGCCTTCTCCGGCGAGAAGGGGAACTAGTGGCCGCCTTCTCGCTGAGAGACAGTGAGAAGGCGAACCACTGGTTCACCTTCTCTGGCGAGAAGGGAACCAGTGGTTTGCCCTCTCGGTGACCGGCGACCATTTAGCCGGTCGTCGGTGACGTTTTCGCCGAATTTTTTTTTAAACCTGTGATAGCAGGTCATAAATTGATTTTTGGGTTTCATTGCATCAAAACTAATTGTTGGTGGGTGTAATTGCACCTTTAGAAAGTTGAGGGGCTAATTAACTTTTAAGCTAAAGTTTGAGGGTCTATTTGACCCTTTATTGTTGATTGAATCCACAAGCAAAAATGGTTTCAAGTTATGGTGCAATGTTTCTCATTAACATTATTTTCTTGTTTTGTTCATTTAAGACTATTTACATCTCTACAATACTTTTCTACTTTTAAAAGTGACCTCTAATGTCATTTTGCAATCCATCAATATTTTCTCTATATTCTTACAAGTTGCAATTTCAAGCTAAGTCACCTTCAAAAGTAGTGGTTCCTACTTTCACACAACAAAAAAGATATACTATATATTTTTTTCATTTTCCAATAAACCAAAATCATTTTCTATCAACAAATATTTTCTTCTTCTATCAATATACAAACTATTTTGAAAATATTAAAAAATATTTCCTTTCCACCTAACCAACGTAGGTAAGTGCAAATAACTAAAATTTTAAAAATAAAAAAAATAAAAAATATTATCACTTTTGTTGTTAAGAGTTCTTAATTCTAGTTGTTGTTTGGAATAGAGTTATTTGGGGATCGTTATACCGTGGGTCCGAAAATCAGCCGTATTGTTACAGGTTTTTTCTTCTTCTTTAAAATATATATATATATATATATATATATATATATATATATATATATATATATATATATATATATATATAAAATTGTAATTTGAATAACAACAAAAATAGTGACGAAGAAGCAAGAACAAAAAAACACACACAAATTCATCAGATCACAAAAACACACACGACAAAAAGTGAATATTTAAACAACATTGTGAAATTTGAAAAACATGGAACATAAGAGATAATACTTGGGCTTATATTCTGTATATCCTAACATTCGAATGCACAAACACATCACAATATATGTTACTAACATGAATACACAGAACGATTGCCTAGAACACACAAAATATTGACAAAAAATACACAGAACTCATCATCCTAACATTCGAATGTTACTAACATGAATACAAAGAACGGTTGCCTAGAAATCTAGAATACACAGAATATTGAAACAAAATGCACATAACTCATCCTCTTAAACATTCGAATGCACAAACACATCACCACCTGTGTTACTAACATGAATACACAGAACGGTTACCTAGAATACACAGAATGATTGCCTAGAATACACAGAACGATTGCCTAAAATATACAGATCGAATTTATCTCCTAACATTTTGGTACGGAGTGCACAATGCACTGTGTACCCTGGTCCACGATATAAATTGTTGTTATTTGGTTATAATATCTACATTAGGCCCGAAAGGTCCCATTGAAGTCCAATAATATTTATTTTTAAAAAAAAATCTTAATTGAGATGGACTTAACCTGTGACCTATCAAGTGTCATAACTCATAACGATGTTATCAAACCACAAGATACTTGCAAGTCTAGTTTTACTAGACAGTGAAATTCAATAGAGGTGAGTACGGAGCGAATTTAGGATAAAGGGGTATTTGAAAATTTTGGATGCGAATCCAATCCATCTGATATGTTAATGGTGGATTTGGCAAATCAGATGTGGATGGAATGGCGAATCTAAGTTTAAAAATAAAATAAATTATAATAGAAATTTCAATTATTCAAAAATCAAAATCTCAAATTTAGATTTGAGTTGTAGTTGTTGTAGGACACTTTGTAAGGGGCTACTAGGCTTATAGTCTATACTATTACATATAATTCTTTAGTGGGAATGTGAAGAATTAAAATTTTACATTATTACTTTTAAATTTAATATTTATTAAATCAATATTTAACTAGATTACTAAATTTGAAACATAATCAATAGTCAATAGATTATTTATTCTCAAATTAAAAGTTGATGATGAAAATTTTTAAAGGTCAATAGTCAATGGAACTGATAAGGAATATACTCGGATTTACCCATACTGTTTACCTAGCCAGTGGAGTCGGGTTGCCTAACGGAGTCGTTTTCAGCCCGAAACCACTCAGTCTGGCCATATTGTAAAGTACTGACTAGGGCATGAGTAGTGGTCCCATTTTCTTGATCCCGGATCCTTCCCAATCATCTTAGGTAGTCGGACAACATGGAAAACCCGACCCCCGACACTTAGAAGATTAAGTAGCGATTCTTCCAAACCAGCGTAAAACGAGGTAAAAAGCAGGAATGTCAAGAATCTTCAGGCACGTGGGAGAATAAATAAGGCCTCCGATCTGCTCCTCTGCATGAGCCACAAGCTAAGCGTCCCATATGCCAGACTTCCGACATGTGTTTCCCCAACCCTCCTATAGATAGACATTAAATGCTTGAAAAGAGGACTTTTGGCATCTAATATCTATATCTGTCTCAAACTCGGGACTCTCCAACCCACTATTGAGTAATCTGAATGTTATTAATTAAACCAACAAGCAGACTCGGATAGGATCTTCAGGCGATTCGACCGTAGTGCTTAGCGCATATGTATGAATCACCATATTTACCACATCAAGAACATTTATGTCATTAAAATTCAAATATAAAAATTGTTAAATGTCAATAGTCCAGTAGTATCTCTCAAATTAACTATAAAAAATATTTATTATCCTAGAGTGAACAGAAGAGTGGGAACATAATTACAAACCGTTGAAAATAAGACGTACGATTGCAGAACATTATGGTGGTAGTTGGCCCGAGTGCCTCTCCAATTAGTAAAAAGTAAATACCTTCCAATTTGCTTGTCCCTTTCTATGAACCCTTAATTATTGCAAGAGAAAAATAACTAATTAAAATTTTGTGATGACCCAATTCAAAATTAAGATCATTATTTTTTTTAATCCAAATGTTTTTATTTAATTTTTATTTTGTCCCAAAAAATTTTAATCATTTCAATTTCATCCCCAACATTTAGGCTTGGTAGATCAATCCTGCTGACGTAGCAATATATAATTTGTATTTAATTATTAAATAAATTTCATTTTAAAAATATAATAGGTTAAGTCAATTCATATTAATCAATGAACGTCATATAGTGAAAATTTTAGTACCTATAGCTTTATCACCAGTCTCGATTCCTTAATTAGCATCTTATATTATAACTAAAAATAAAAACAAATGGAATCAATAACCCAAAAAAAAAAAAGAGAGGAAAAACTCATAATGATGTTTTTCTTAGTTTCTAATTATATTTAAGTAAATGAATACACAAAGTTATTGGGTAATATACCACGGAATTATATAGTATAGTTACGTAAAAACAAGTGTTTATAGCACTTGACACAATTCAAATAACATACATAATTATATCTGGTAAAAAAAATACTGGTACCATAAAAAATTTCAATTATAAGTGATCATACAATAAAGTTGAAGAGAAATACAAAATTCAGAGAGAATAGTGGTAGGAGAAGATTATGATGTTTGTTTGTTTTTAGGATGGGCTTTTGAGTGTTCCTACGGGAGCCACAGTTTTGGAATTTTTAAGCGACCCACCTACCCCACTCCCAATTCTTATCAATATACTTATCTACATAGTACATACTATAAACTTTAGCTCGTATAATTTTAAAAAGAAATATTATTAACATCATTTCAAAGTTCAAAGTCTTGTACTATATTTACGGTAGAGGTAGAAATTAAGAAATTAGCCCGTACTAGTTTAGCTCAATGGTTCAGTATGTAAGCAGTATTTAAAAAAAGAGACCAAAGTTCAAACTTCAGAGGCAGCAGTGTGGGGATTATGTTAAAAGTGGACAGATCCCTTGTGCGTGTTACCGTGATTTACATCCTCCTAAATGCTTTGACAGGTCGGGTTAGGGATTCAATCATCTAATATTTATACTTTCGTCATATTTATTTGTTTGGTTTGGTTAACTAGGTTGAATAAAATTATTTACAATTCAAATTTTTATAATATTATGTTTACTATTAATATACAAAATTTATATATTTAGAAACTATATTAAAAGTAATATCAAACACCAAAAAAAAATTAAAAAGCAATAATAAAATACTAAAGAAAATTAACAAAGAAGAAAGAATTGGTTTGACACATAAATAGTAAAAATGACAGGTAAAATAAGGCAAAATGAGTAATAATTATGAAAATAACACCAAACTTCTGTTACCCTTTTGAAGATGTGTGAGACTACACTAGTAAATTAATTATAATATTTCGGAAAATAAAAATGTTAATTTTTTTTAAATAAGATACTTAATGCATTAAATCATCGGAAAGACAATCAACAAGGAAAGGAGGAGGGGCATCAAACCACTCCCCGCAACCTGACATAAAAATGTTACTACTATACGTATTATTTTCTACTAAAATCACTATATAACATTCACTAGTTCATGTGACGAATTTTTTCAAAAAATGAAAACTCTTTATTTTCATGCATTAGTTGTGAATTAGTTCTCCCCATTGCAATAATGCATTATGATAGTTAATAAAGAATCCATGCAATAATTAAATACAACAAAAAAGTATTCAATAAAATGATAACACGTTAGCTAGTGATTAATTGAGGTCGCTTATATATATAAGAGTATTGTTGGGTAATAGTGACGAGTCTAGCATCTTACCATCGAAACATGACGACATTGACTGTTATGCAAATATAAAGAAATAAAATTGTCTCCATTAATTACTTAGCTATACTACTTTTTGAGTAGTGTGGTAAGTGCTTATCCTAACTATTGTTATAGCTTTTGGCGTATGGTGTAGCCGTTGCTCTTGATCCTGACAAGTATCTACCATTATATTGCTTCTCCACAAAATAAATTTTTAAGTTTGAGTTAATACCATTTGGGTCCTTCAATTCGAGTATAGTAGTTTTGTCTAGTTTAGTGCTAAACTTTTAAGTTAATTACCCGTGGTCCTTTGACTTTCAAATTGTTACTATTCGTGATCCAAGTTAACCATTCATGGTCCTTCAACTATCAAATTTTAACCAGTTATGGTCCTTCTAAGAGGACTAGGGCTAGTTAAATTTTGAAAGTTGAAGGACCATATATAAGTGGTTACTTGGACCACGGATGGTAATAATTTGAAAGTCGAAATACTACAGGTAATTAATTTGAAAATTTATGACTGAACATGACAAAATAATTATACTCACAGACCTCATATATCATTAAAATGTCATAATTATACTCACAGACCTCATATATCATTAACTCTTTTAAGGTTTTACCATGCATGATGCATCTTATTACTCTTAGATTAGACACATGGAATATTTGGTGATAATGTAAGTAGGGATATACACACACTACACACACAATGGTGCATGTAGAGGTAGAATGATTTATTTGCTCCCCATCCAACCAGGCCAGCCTGCTGTGTGGACAAATTAAAAACGCCTTCAGCAATCATCATGTCCGATAACATCTATCATCTCCTTCCCTGCCCTTCTCACCATCATCATTATCCATCCCCTCACTCTCATCATCCCCCCCCCCCCCTACCTTCTTCTTTTACCCCCCCTCCCAACCACCATCTATCATCTATCCCACCTCTAAACATTAAACAAAAAAATAAATTTTCTCCCACAAATTTTATCACCATCAAGCATGAAGGTTGGAGATGAAGATGAAGATCAAGAAACCCTACATACTTCCCATATCAATTTTCTCACATCCATGATATGATCACTACCCTTATATATGTATCATCATCATCCTCTTCTTCTTCTTCTTTTGTTCTCTTTTTCTCCAGGGGAATTGAAGCGTGGCGGTCCGATGGTTTGGTAGATCGACGATCCAGCAGACACCTTCAATGTCTGCAACTAAATTCTTGAAAATATATTTTTAATTTTAAAATGGAGTGCAAGAAGCTTGTGAATTGATTTTGTTTTTTATTCTATCTTTTTGGGCATGGCTATATATGTTTTAATTGTTATATTGTGTGTTGTATTAAATCTCCACTAAGTACTTTAATTTGGTTTGAATCAAGCTATATATGCAGCTTTCTGCCTGTTTTCTTGCTTCTATTTGTTCCCAAAAGGTTGAATCCACAACTCAAGCCCCCCTTAGCGCCACCCAACAAAGCATCTATGAGGATGTAAATCGTGGTAATTCACAAAGAATCTAGACATTTACTTACTGCGCACAAGGATTATGCGTTGGTTTAAATCATATTTTCTTGCTTTTATGGCATATTGATTGGTTGCGAATAAATATTTTTGTTCTTTTAGTTTTTGCCGTTACAAATTAAAAAAAAAAATAATGGTGATCATTTTAATTACAAATATGTCATCACATCATTTTACTTAGGCATCTGTTTTTGTCACAACATATGCATATTCTTCAATTTTTATGGTCATGTACTAGTGTTTCACTCGTTTGCAATTTAATTGTACAGAGATTTTATAGTTTCTTAGTGAAGCTGGAAAGTATATATAGTATAGTAGTTTAGATTCTTTACATATATCATTTTTTTCTCATACTTTTGTATTTTCAAAAATATATAACAATATTGATAAATATGATTGGATCTATATATAAGAGGTATCTGGTTTAATAATTTTTATTAGTTGTATGTAAAAAAGCAAAAAAGAAAATTATGTATTAGCATTGTAAGTAGAGAGATATCGTAGGAAATTCTATTTGTAATGAACATATTTTATTGTTTCATTGATTGTGTGAGCTAATGTTAAGAATTCCAATGAAGGATTTAGTGAGTTTATAAGTGAAGTTCAATTGAAGTCTAAATTAATAGTTGTATTTATTTTGGCAACATATATCAAAACAAGAGTTTGTAGGCAAAAAACAAGAGTTTGTAGGCAAATTATTGTGTAGATTGTGATGTTGGTTGGACCACAATCCAAAACGATGTTATTGAATTTTATGAGTTAGAATAATGTACATTATATGTTAAAATAATGAAACTTCTGAGATGAGATAAGATAATATATGTATATTATGTGTTAGACTAATGTACATTATGTGTTTAGAATAATGAAACTTCTAAGATAAGATAATATATGTATATTATGTATTAGAATAATGTACATTATAAGTTAGAATAATGAAATTTTTGAGGTAAGATAATGTGCATTATGTGTTAGAATAATGTACAACTGAGTGGACCAACTATTGTACAAGTGTCACTATAGTCAAAGATTGACGTTACATTCCCTTCATGATTTAAACAACTAATATTTATTTCTTTATCGAGCAATATGTGATTGGCTCTTTTAACATTTGATTAAATTATTCTTTAACGAGGGGTGGGTCATTCAATCCGTAGTAGCGACTAGCGAATAAAAAGAGTTTTATTATCATGTTAATAAGTGAACATTAGGAGGTAAAATAATGAAGGTAAAATAGCATTGCATGTTGTTAGAGATGTTAGATTATGTGTGGTTAAAGTTGGTTTGACTTAACTACTCACCTATTATGTAGGAGTAAGTTAGGTCTCTTGATTCATTGTATTATTAGATGATGACGATAGTTTTCAATGATTAACAGAAACATTAGCTTCACTTGGTATCAGTTAGCGATAGGTATCTACATTTTCTCTCCCCACCACCAATGTTGACCAACTCCTTTAAATGTACGGTTATCGCCGCCACCATCCAATTTCCGGCCACCTCCCCAAACCCACTAACATTGGCTCACCATTTCGTGCTCTTAAAGCTTACGACACAGAATTATTTGTTTTGGCGCACCAAGCTGGTTCCATTCCTTCGTGGTTAAGGTTTTCTTGGATACATCGACGATGCCTTGTCGTGCCCACCGGCCGTTCTCCCCACTGTCACAACCACCGGTGGCGGCGCCTCTGACGGAGCAGCCTCCACCACCACGGCGAACCCTACGCACGCTGTATGGGTCTAACAGGACTAGTCAATCCTCTCCCTGCTCATCTCGTCACTCTCCGACGAGGTGATGTACCTCGCCGTCGGACGCACCACCTCCCGGGAGGTCTGGCTCTCCATCACGGCAGTGTTGGGGTCTTCCAGGTGTGCTCGCCGTCTCAATCTACTCGGGCACTTCCAGTCACTTCATCAAGGAGATAGCTCTCCCTGCGGAATACCTGAGACGGGCATAGCTGCTGGTCGAGGATCTCGCTCTCGCCGACCGTCCCATCTCCCTCGACGAGCAAAACCTCTACGTTTTTCGAGGACTTCGGCCAGAATTCCACACAATGGCAGCGTCCCTCGCCATCTTAGGTACTCCCGTGTGCATTCCGCAATTGTTAAATGTTTTACAGGCGCAACAATTCATTTACGCCGACGATTTCCCTTCGGGAGGTGATGCGTTCTCTGGTAGATCCCCCGCTGCAATGTTTGCTGGTCGTGGTTACCAGTAGAACGACGAAGGTGGCTTTGGAGGCAGACGCATGGTGGTCAAGGACGTGGCTGGCATAGTGGGCGCGGTGATCAAGACCATGGGTGTGGTGGCACACCTAGATGTCAGTTATGTCAACGATGTTCTTCGAGTCAACAACGATATAGGTTTGGGTATTTCCCGTATTGGTCATGTAGTTATTCCTTCTACGTCTAAATCATTGAGTCTGTCGAATCTATTACATGTGTCTGAGTTATCTGTGTCACTCTTGTCTGTTCAATGATTCACAATTCACAAATGATAACAACGTCTTTTTCAAATTTCATCCTAATTTTTTTGTTCTAAAGGACTACATCACCAAAGCGATGCTTATACAGACTGTCGGTTCCCAGGCCTCATCTTGAGTTTCTGACTGCCCGTGCCTCGTCCGCGGTTTGGCATCGTAGGTTGGGCCATCCGCATGCTCGTGTCCTCTAGCGTGTCCTATAGAATTGTCCAGTTACTCCAAATAAATCCGATTTGTTGGGTTGTGTTCTACTTGCCAACTTCGCAAATCTTCCCGTTTCCCTTTAGATAGAGTAGACTCCTCTAGTGCTAATATTTTGGATCTTGTGTACACGGACATTTGGGGCCCTGCCTCATTATTTCCGCGAACGGTTTTTGCTATTTTGTTTTATTCGTGGATGATTCTGAACGTTTTTGCTAGTTTTATCCCTTAAGTTTAAAATTGAATATTTATAAGGTGTTTGAATTATTTCATGCAATGGTAGAACATATGTTTTTCCGTTCTATAAAGTCTATACAGTCTGATTTAGAGGGTGAATACCGCTGTTTACACACTAATTTTTAGTCTATTGGTATTGTGCATAGGCAATCTTGTGCCTCTACGCATGAGCAAAATGGTCGGGTTGAGTGCCAAAATAGACATGTTGTCGAAACCGGTTTGTCCCTACTGGTTGAAGGCTCGGTTCCGTTAAAATACTGGGATTCAGCTTTTGATGCAATCACCTATCTCATCAACTACTTTCTTACCTACTCTTGTTTTACAGTTCACTAACCCATATTACCAACTATATAAATCGCCCCCACATACATTTTCCTGCAAGTGTTTGGGTGTCGTTGTTACCCCTATCTTTAGCCATACAATCGGCACAAGATAGAGTTTCGTTCAGCACCCTTTGTCTTCTTAAGATATCCTACGTCATTTAGGGGTTACCGCTACATGAACCTTAATACCGTAAAAACCTTTATATGTCGCCATGTTCGATTTGATGTGCCTGTGTTCCCTTTTGCATCATATTCATCTTTGTTGGTTCAGAAGCAGCCCTCCGAGCCTAATGCACCATGAGGTTATAGGCCAGTAGTGCCTAATATTGACCTCCCGAGTAGGCCACCAGAAGCTCCATTGGTTGTAGAAGACGCTGTCGTGGCCACCACGACTAGGAGACGCGGCCCGCGGGCTCAACCGCAAGAGCGGGATCACGGCATGCGGCTTTGTCATAGGACATGGGGCACAGGTGAACAGTTTCATGCGCTAACTACGTCTATAGATCCAACTTGCTATTCTCAGGCTGTGGGTCATCCACAATGGCGTGATGTCATGGACCAAGAGTTCAATGTCCTGCTCCATAATAACACCTAGCGGCTGGTTCCGGCTGAGCTAGGTATGAACGTTATTGGGTGCAAGTGGGTATACCGCACCAAACGCAAGGCGGACGGTCTGTAGAGCGTTATAAGGCACGCCTAGTGGTCAAAGGGTTGAACCAGGTAGCTAGTGAGGACTTTTTGACACATTTAGTCTTGTAGTCAAGCCGACTACGGTCCATGTTCTCTTCTCCCTTGTAGTATCCTGTGGCTGGACTCTGCGCCAACAAGATGTACATAATGCCTTTCTGAATGGGCACTTGGTTGAAACCGTGTTCATGCGACAACCACCGGGCTATGAGGACCCGGCAAATCTCGATCATGTTTGCTGGCTCCAGAGGTCTCTGTATGGACCGAAATAGGCGCCTCGGGCCTGGTTCAAACGACTTCATGATATTTTGCTAACTACAGGTTTTTCAACGTCTAAGATTGGCGTATCTCATTTTCACTACTCAGTTAGCACCTCGCAAGTGTTCTTACTAGTTTACGTGGATGACATCATTATGATGGATAATGATCCTGCCTTAATTGACATGCTCCTGCTCCGTCTCTCCTCCACTTTCAAGATTCGGGACCTCAGCAAGCCCAACTTTTTCCTAGGCATTGAAACTTTGACGGGCAACGGGGGTTTACTTCTCTCTCAGCATCGGTATATGGGTGATCTTTTGAACCGAGTGGGAATGTTTGACTACAAGCCACTTGCCACTCCAGCAGCCGTGACATGGGCTGTGGTGCTCGCAGTTGAGCCGTTTGACAATCTCACGCAGTATCGACGTATAGCGGGAGCGCTACAGTACTTGACTATCACCTGACCAGATCTTTCCTATGCGGTCAACCGGTTGTGCCAGTTCATGCATGCCCCAACCATTGAGTACTAGGGGCTCCTAAAGCGTGTTCTTTGCTATGTCAAAGGCACGCTCGACTATAATCTACGTTTGACAGCCTCTTCCTCGTGTGATATTCATGTTTTTTCGAATTCCAACTGGGTCGAGTGTCTAGTTGATCGGAAGTTAACTAGTGGGTAAGCGGTGTTTCTCGGTTCCAACTTGGTTTCTTTGATGTCTGGCAAGCAACGGACAATAGCTCATTCGTCGACTGGGGCCGAGTACAAGGGTTTAGATGATGTGTCGGTTGAAGTCACGTGTGTTGTGTCGTTGTTACGTGAGTTGGGCCTCCACTCTGGTTAGTCGGCTACTTTATGGTGTGACAATCTTAGAGCAACCTACCTGTGTGCTAACCCTGTTTTCCACGCCTGAACCAAACATGTAGAGATTCACTATCATTTTGTTCGGGACAAGGTTGTTTCAGGAAACTTCTTGGTTAACTTTGTGTCTACGAAGGATCAGCTGGCTGATATCTTCATGAATTCGCTACTAGCTCCTCGTTTTAGGACTCTTAGGGACAAGCTCAATGTTGTTGCCCTCCAACTTTGTGCTTGAGGGGGTGTGTTAGAGATGTTAGATTATGTGTGGTTATAGTTGGTTTGACTTAACTACTCACCTATTGTGTAGGAGTAAGTTAGGTCTCCTGACTCATTGTATTACTAGATGATTACGATAGTTTACAATGAATAACAGAAACATTAGCTTCCCTCATGTTCATAGTTGAATGACTAAAAGTGGGATAAACTCAATAGTAAAGCTATTATGAGTTAATTACTATTTTGGTCCCTCGACTATTGCGAAAGTACTAAATTGGTCCTCGACTATCATTTTTGGCCAATTAAGTCCTCAAGTATTGATTTTGTGTCCGATTTGGTCCTCCGTCAGTTTGAGTGTTAACTGACCGTCTCTTTTGAGGGCAAAATAGGACTTTCAACTCTCTTTCGTCGTTCTTTCTTCCTAATTAACACTTTTTGCAACCGACCAGCCACCATACTGCTCCGGACCTCTACTCTGCCATATATTTCACCGTTTCCGCGCTTCAATACTTGATAATTCTGAGCACTCACTTGTATTTTGTTCTTTCTTCCTTCGTGCCAGAATCAAGGAACTATGGTTTTCCCTTTCAAGAATCCTTCAATCTTATTCCTTCTCTGTCTTCTGCTACAATCTTTCTCTTCTGCAAGTAAGTGTTAGAAAGCTGTCGCCTTTGTCGTCAACCGACATACGGCAGCACGAAATCGGTAAGCTCTTGAAGGAGAAGCCTCCGATTGAAACAATTAGGGTTAAATTCCAAAAAATTATTCTTATTGCTGGTAAAGCACACATCGGATCAACTGCCTCTAAAATGCCTCTAAAACGCAGCCAATGACTCTAAGCCTACCTCCAAGAAGGAGAGCCTCCGCCTCCTCGCAACCCACGCCGATTCCACCGCCTCCCATTTGACTAAGATCATTGCGCATATTGTGAAGAGGCTCAAGAACTCCAATTCGACCGTCAAGGACGTGTGTTGTGACATCATTGGCTCCCTCTCCTCGCAGTACCTCAACGGGGCAGCTGAAAGCGATACTCTTGGCTCTGTTGATTAGGAAGAAAAAACGAGGGAAAAGAGTAAAAGTTCTATTTTTCCCTCAAAAGAGATGACCAGTTAACACCTAAAATGACGGACGACCAAATTGGACACAAAATCAATACTTGAGGACTTAATTGGCCAAAAATGATATTCAATGACCAATTTGGTACTTTTACCATAGTTGAGGGACCAAAACGGTAATTAACTCAACTATTATTTTACTTTTGTTTTTAAGTTAAAAAAATAGTTTATACTTAGGCCACCCATATAAATGCATATTTTGGAGATATATGAAACAGTGTTATCTGAGGTGGAGGACTGAGAGGTCAGGAGAGAGGAGATGAAGAAGCATATGCAAAGTGGAGTTTATGGTACAGTAAAATTGTACCCAAGAAAAACTAAACTTGTTGCGCCTTACGTGCGTCAGGCGCAACAGGGGCGCCCAGCGGGCGCGCCTGACCCAACCTTTTTTTTTTTTTTTGTTCTTAATTAGATTTGTTTTTTTTTTTTTGTTTTTTTCATCTTCTCCCATTTTCTCTTTCCTAATCACACTTACAAAAACTCCTCAATAACCGTGAAAAAACTCCATTAATAAAGATGCTCTTATAACTAGTCATCTGATCTGTATTGTAATTTTTCAAAATTTAATCGGGGAAGCTCATAAATCTAGCTAACTATCTATTAGACGAAATAAAATAATACTCCAATGGAAAAAATTATTATTTCTTGGAAAAAACAAGTATGAACAAAAGGCTTTATAGGGTAGCTAGGTTGTTAGTACGAGTCGAGCGAAACACTCTCTCCTTAAAATCTTATTTGCTACCTCCCAAAGGTGTTAGGAGAGTTGTAGCCTAGGTTTCCCAAGATAAAACGTACTACAATTCCAAATTTGAGCACTCAAACTATAGAACCTGGCGAACTAGAATGTGGGGTGAACACATGAGGTTTTAGAAAGGGGGAAGAGCGGAGTTTTGAGAGAGAAAAGCTAATTTCAAATGTGTAAAATGTTATGCTCAACCACAACTTATATAGGAGTTGGTGGATTAAATAGCATTTAACCATATATTAAAATTGATAATAAAATTAGTCATTGTAACCTCTGTAACAGACTAACAGTAACTTGAGAATTAATTATGTTATTCAAAATTGAAAATTTAAATAAATTCCGACAAGAATTAACATTGTGATTTACTACTCCGATATTTGTGTCCGCGTACTAATTCCGATAAGAATTAACATTGAGATTTACTACTTCAATATTTGTGTCCGCGTACTAATTCCCGATAAGAATTAACGTTGAGATTTACTACTATTGTGCCCTCTTTCACGAGTCCCGATAAGAATTAACATTGAGATTTCACGAGTCAAAGTCTTTTTAGACTCATTTTGGGAATTGATTTGCACTCCTGCGTGCGAAAGAGTATCTCTATGCTATACAATTCAATATGTCTTAAAAAGGCTCGTGTATATATAGTGGTGCAAGCCCACTTCCTAAACCAATGTGGGACAAAAGTTTCTTTAAAGCCTTTCAACCTTCATTTTCCAACTCAAATGGTCTACTTTGATAACCAATTTCTCATTCACCCACTATCCGTTTTGAGCGTACAATAAATCAATCTCTCTATCTAACTACGAAGAACCCGAATCTACTTTGACCTGACCCAAATCGTAAGTGAACCCCAGATATATTTATACCACAAAATAGCCACTATCATCTATTAAGATTCGATAGGGATATGTATTATTATAATATATACTTAAATTTAATTAATTTGTTAATAATGCTCTATGAATGGCATGATTTATACTAAGAGTCAAGGTGGACTAAAGCCCGTGGGTTAGCCTTAAACCGTCCCTCGGTGGGACGGGTTAGGACCTAGAATTTTTGCCTGCAAAAATGAGGGGTCTTGCGGGTTTGATCCGCGCAAGCCGCATACTTTTCATAAATTTATATATATGTAGATATACATACATACATACATACATACATATATACATATATATATATATATATATATATATATATATATATATATATATATATATAATTTAGTTTCCGTGCGGTGGGGTTGTCTCCCGTGTGGTTGCTTTAGGTGCATAATTTTCTCTTTAGGTGCGTAATTTCGCTTCTTAAGGTGCGTGATTTGTATACTTAAGGTGCTAGTGTGTTGAAACTTAAGGTGAGTGAACCTAAAGCTTCATGTGTGTGGTTTTCCTTCTTAAGGTGCGTTGTTTTCCTTCTTAAGGTGCGTGATATATATGTTTAAGGTGCGTGAGTTGTTGAAACTAAATGTGCGTCATTTTAAAACCTTAGATGCGTGGTTTGTGTTCTTAAGGTACATAACTTGTGTACTTAAGGTGCATGGTTTGTGTTTTTAAGGTGCTTTGTTTGTGTGCTTAAGGTGCGCGATTTATGTATTTAAAGTGCGCAATTTGTGTACTTAAGGTGCGTCATTGTAATGCTTAAGGTGCGTAACCGCTCAACCGCATGGGAACCCTTCCACGCCCCTAAACCCTTCCCTATATATATATATATATATATACACACACACACACACACACACACACACACACACACAATATTATAATTTAAAAAATATAAAATTTTTTAATTTTTAAACACGAAAAATTTAATATTATTTAGGTTGAATTATTTGAAAATAAAATAATAAAATTTTCTTTTTATTTATTAAGTTAGGCTCGCGGGCTAGTCCTCAGGACCCACGAGCTCGCATGAGGCGAGTTAAGATTGCATAACCCTAGCTCACTGGCTTCATGAGTCGCTGAGTTGGCCTAAAAAAAAACAAAACAAAGAATCCAGAGAGGAGTAGATCGGCCCG
Organism: Ipomoea triloba; assembly: GCF_003576645.1. Lineage (NCBI taxonomy): Eukaryota > Viridiplantae > Streptophyta > Magnoliopsida > Solanales > Convolvulaceae > Ipomoea > Ipomoea triloba. The sequence continues at coordinate 17,426,183 of NC_044923.1, read as the reverse complement.
CATTGACACCCCTAATTTATATAGTATTTATCATCAACATATATAATTGATATAATTTAATGTGTTGAAATTAATTACTTTTAAACTTTTAGAGATGGTTGACTCCAAATTATTAAAAAGGGATGTTCATTAAATTGTTTGCATTTGTTCATCTTTTTGAGAGCCATCTCATTATCATCTTTACTGTAGTAGTGTACGTAGTCCGTAAATGGCCTGGTAGGCTGGTAATTAAGTGGTCCATAGTATATACTATATAGTTACGGAGTATATACTATTTACTAGGGGTGTGTGTCGGGCAGGTGGGGTCGGTTAAGTTATGTTATGTTAAAAACCGTTCGGTTTGCGGTTAATATATTTAATACCCAAACCGTTTTTCTATTTTAGAAAACCCAATCGATTTTTCAAAGTTCGGGTGCGGTCGGTCAAATCGATTTTCAAACTAATTTCGGATATAAAAATAACATTCAAATTTAAGATGATAATAAATTACAAAACACTACAGTTTACATATTTGAATTGCAAAATACAATGCTAAATTGCTAAAGTACTAAACTGCTAAGTGCTAAACTGCATTAAAAGTCTAAAATCATCAAAAAACTTAGACAAAATACAAACAAAATACTTAATCACATGGTAACTAATGACTAGCATTCTAGCAAAGTAGCAACTAGCCAACTAGCAAAAAACATTCTTGCAGTCAAGATAAGTGACTCCAGTCACCAAATTGTCCAAACATCCACTACTAACTATCAAGTAGCAAGGTAGCAAAATACTTAATTACAAATTTACAATCAAAGTGACTCCAGTCACCAAATTGTCCAAGCATTAACTTCAACAGGCAACACTGCAACAGCCAACAGATTACAAACCAACTCCACTAAGTAACCAACACTCCAACAGTTTTACAGATTATAGATAGTAAGTAAGAAACTATTCTTCTTCTTCCTCCTCCTTCTAATAAAAATAAACATTGACCAATTGCAATAAATTAGAAACTTAGAACTATAAAAATCAGTTAGAAGTAAAAAGTTAGAACTTAGAAATCACAATTCATATTCTCAAAAAAAAAAAAAAAAAATCACAATTCATAGATTAAGAATTAAAATGTTCAAAAAAAATTTTAAGATGGCTCAGAATGCTTCTAGAATTAATATATCATAACAGAATAACAGATCAAATGCATAGCAACAATTAAGGGCTTCTAGCCTTCCACTATTCCACACTTTAAATGAACTAGGGGCTTAGGGCAAACCCTAATTTCATTGTAATCAATTATCAATATATCAAAACAGATTATAACAGAACTACAGAATCACATATCAAACACAAATCCACAAAACCAGTAATACAAATATACAATAACAATAAAAATCTAGGAACTAGGGTTCCTCAAACGGCTCAAAGAGTCAAAGATTTAATTAATTTTAATTAATTTTTTAAAATTTTAAATAATTTAAAATTTTTAAAAGGAAAGTGTAATTGATTTTTTTTTAAAAGTTTTTAAATAATTTTCAATCAATTAGTAATATCCTTTTCCTTTTTTTCCCAATTTGCCTAGTTTTCGTCTCTTTGTCCATTAGGATCTTTTTATATTTTCAATCAATTATAAAAATCAGTTTTCTTTTCCATTTTATCTTTATTATTGTTTGCACAGAAATTTCACAAAGGATTATTTTATTTTCATTAATAGTAGTATAGATATAGAAGTACAAATAAATATTTGAATTATTATTATTGGTGTAATAATTAATAAATTATTTTTTATTATAAAATTACACAAAAAAATTTCCATTATTCTCACAATTATAATGGTTTAATTATTCTCAGAATTTGGTAAATAAAATTTTGTTACCAATTAAACTTTATTTTTTTATATCAGAAAAGGAGGGGGGGGGACCCCAGGGGAGCTACGAGCTAGTTTGGCTCCACCACTCTGCGAGCACTTGTGATATGAGCCAAATCATCAAGATAGGCTTCCTCACTAATCACTGGGCAAACAACAAACACCTTCTTCGCGTCTCCATGGGCAGCTCCAAGCGAAGCAAGGCAGTCAGCAACCTTATTTTGTTCTCTGTAAATTGCTCTGAAGGAAATTCTCCAATTTTTGGTAATCCATTCTTTGATCCTCTCAATAACTTGACTAAAGGGCCCACGCCCCGCCGAGTTATTTTCAATCCAATGAACAACATTCCTGGCATCCATCTGGACCTCCATATCTCGAATTCCCCCTTGCCAAGCCCAACTCAGGCCCTCCTCAATGGCTATTGCTTCCACCCAAGTTGGATCACCAGGTGTCGTGCTGCATGAGTAGCCCCCAACCCATATTCCCTTGTTGTTCCTAAGTACTGCGCCGAAGCCTGCGTTATTCCTTCCGGTTTTGACGCTGCCATCCACATTGAGGGTGAAACGGTGAGTATTAGAAGCTTCCCACCGGATATGAACGAGTTTGTGCCTCCCCATGTTGGTCGTCATGCCGCTATGTCGAGCAAAGGCACGGTCCATCTCCTCCTCAACTTCCTTAATCCAATTTAACCTCTGCTGGACTGCTACCTCTTCTTCATTGAAGACCCTGTTGCATCTCCATCTCCAAAGCCACCAACAGACTATGGCAAATCTGCGAGGCCAGTCCTTCCCGTCACCTTCCCCTCTCTTGTCGCTTATGTTGTCGATAATCCAGCTCTGGAAATCAAGTTGACGCCACTTCCTTCGCCTATCAATATCTGCAAAAGACTTCCATAATTCCTTCGCTTTGCTGCAGTGTCGGAGAATGTGATCTGTCGTTTCCATCTCTCCTGGGCATACCCCACATTTGTCGTCCATGGAAATTGCCCGCCTTCTCCTCTCTGCGTTTCCCATGACACGATCGTGAATAGCCACCCATAGGAACGTCTTGATCTTATTTGGGACATTTAGCTTCCATAGTCTTTCCCATAGTCTTTCATGCATGTTAGTCTGAGAATTACGGTTTAAAGCATAAGCAGAACCGATAGTGAACTTACCAGTAACTTCTCGACTCCAGTAGCACTCATCCACACCTTCACCATCTTGCAGCATAAAGTGTTGCATTTGCTGTCGGACATCAGCCGGTAGAGATGGTATCAACTCCCATTTCCATCCATTGTCATCATCCCAAAGGTCACGTACTGTGCTGTCATCATTGGCTAAATTCTCGTGAGCCTGGAGGAGGTCCGAGAGCGGGCTTTCTGCTAACCATTGATCCTTCCAAAAGCGGGTAGTTCTCCCGTCTCTAACATGCATCTTCGTATCTTTGAGTATTATAGACCGTGCTGCAACTATGCCCCTTCACGCATTCGAGCTCACTGGTTTGGCATTAATCGCGTGCACCCCTTCCTTTCCATGTGCATATTTTTCTTTAAAAATTCTGACCCATAGACTGTCCTTGTTCGTGATGAACTGCCAGCCAAGTTTTGCCATAAACGCTAAATTCATGTCCCTAGCTCCTCTGATTCCCAGCCCTCCATCCTTTTTAGGTTTGGTTACAGTTTCCCAACACACAAGGTGGCATTTCCAGGCCTCAGGAGTTCCCTCCCAGATAAACCTGCGAATGCGTTTGTCAATCTCTTCCCAAATCCCTACTGGCATAAGGACTGTCTGCATTGCATAGTAGGGGATCGTCTGTAGCACCGCTTGAGCCAAAATTTGTCTACCTGCTAAAGTCAAAAATTTTGTTTTCCAGCCATTCAACCTCTCGTCCATCCTTTCCAGCATCGGGGAGAACAGGTTGTTCGTTACTCTGCCATGCAATGTAGGAACCCCGAGGTACTTCCCAAGATTGGTTGTCATGGGGATTCCAGCCATAGCGGTAATTCTTTGAGCATCCTCGCTATTCACGTTCTTCGAAAAAAAGATTTGAGACTTGCTCAAGCTCACTCTTTGGCCCGAAGCTCGGCTGAATCTATCCAGACACTGTGAGATCACTGTGATTTGGTCTTGCGAAGCTTCGGCAAACAAAACAAGATCGTCAGCAAAAAATAGATGAGTCAGGAGGGGACTATACCTGGTAAGCCGTATGCCTTTCCATCTTCCATTATCCACTTGTTATTTTATTGTGTGGCTAAGGCGCTCCATACAAAGAACAAACAAATACGGGGACATGGAATCACCCTGGCGAATTCCCCTTGACGGTATAATCTGATCGAGTTGATTCCCATTCCATAGTACTTTCAACTTTGGTGACTCCACACAAGCCATTATGTTTCTTACCTAGTCACTATTCATGCCTACTTCCGTGAGGGTGTCTCGGATGAAATCCCAGTTGAGTCTATCATATGCTTTCTCCAGGTCGATCTTGAGGACCATGAACCCTTTATTTCCTTGTTTATTGCGCATGGAGTGAATAACCTCTTGGTAAATCAGAATATTATCTGTTATCTGTCTGCTAGGCACAAAACTGCTTTGCTCCTGACCTATGATCTCTCTCATAATGGGCTTAATCCGATTCGTCATAGTTTTTGTCATAATTTTGTAAATTACATTGCATAAGCTGATCGGACGATACTGACTTGCACTGGTGGGACAGCTGTTCTTGGGAATAAGGGTAATCAGAGTGTCATTAAAACCTTCTTCAATTACCCCGGAATTCATAAATAGCTCAATCTGTTTAAAAACTGATTTCCCAACCATTTGCCACGCCTTTTGGTAAAAGAGTGCATGCAGCCCATCTGGTCCCGGGGCTTCTAGGGGACTCATCTCAAAAAGTGTTGCCTTGACTTCCTCAATTGAAAAAGCCGCATTAAAAAGCGTCCACTGATCCTCGCTAAGGTCTGGGAAGTGATCTTGGGGGACACACATAACATCAGCTTCCACATCCTTTGTGAAAATTCTAGTGAAGTATTCCTGAATGGCTTGTTCCACCTGGCGTTCATCCTCCATAGGATTACCCTCATTATCCAAAAAATTATGTTTCATCGCTTAGCTTTTTTGCACTTTGTAGCAGCATGATAAAACTTGGTGTTGCGATCACCTGACGCAATCCATTCCTCCCTTGCTTGCTGGAACCAGAGGATCTCTTCTTGCTGTAGCGTTTCCTCTAGTTCTTTTCTGATTTTTTTGTCCAACTTCGTCAGTCCCGCATGGCCTGCGTGGTCCATCTGTCTTTGAATCCCTTCCAGCCGGTTTAAAAGCTTTTGTTTCCTATGGTGAATATTCCCGAAAACGTTCCTATTCCAAACCTGAAAATTCCTTATCATATTATCTTTGGTTTGCCAAACAGTGTCGTTCTCATTCCAGCTCTTCTTAATAAGGTCCAAGAACGCGTGATGAGTCGTCCATGCTCCTTGAAACATGAAGCGCCTTTGACCCTTGATAATTTTTTTGTCAAATTCGATTAGCACCGGGCAATGATCCGAACCGAAAGCCGGAAGGTGCACCACCTTCGTGTCTTTCATCTGGGTACACCAGTCCAACGAACACAAAGCACGGTCAAGTCTGGCTCCTTTGAAGGTCCCTTCGTCATTTCCTCGCTTCCACGTGAACTTCTGACCCGAGAAACCAAGATCAACCAAAGCTTCATCGAAGATCCAGTTCCTAAAGTCCCCGTTTCTATGATACCCGGGGCTATTATCGTTTGAACATTCATCATTATGGGCAATAGCGTTGAAGTCTCCGGCAACTAGCCACGGGTGGTCGACGCGGACTCTATCTCTTCGTAAAGAACTCCACAATCTTCTGCGAAGGTGGAGGGACGGACTACCGTACACCACAGTAAAAATCTAGGCTTTTCCCATTGCCTCCTCGACTGCTACATGAACAAACTGGGGGTGAGATGTTATCACCTCAATGTTGATAATATCTGACCAGAGGATCCAAATGTCGCCGCTAAAACCGAGAGCTTCAACTCTCGCCCACTTTTCGAAGCCAAGCTTCATGCAGATTGCATCCGCATTACACCCGGATGTCTTTGTTTCTACTAAACAGAGAATATCCGGATGATGTTTGTTGATCAACCATTTTGCAACTCTAAGAAAACTCTTGGACGCTGCTCCTTGACAATTCCAGGTAATAACCTTCATGGAAACAACAAGGCAAAAGAGAAACGAAACCAAAAGGAAAAACACGACACCAAAAACGGGAAACACAAACACACACAAAACGGAAAACAAAAAGGACACAAAGGGCGAGAGCACCTCAAGCCTCCAGCTCCATAGCCTCCGCACCGGAAGCCACTGCTGCCTCACCTTTGCCATTCTGCCCCCCTAGGGCGTTACTCTGTTCACCATCCGACGGATCACTATGGTGCTCGGAGAGAGATTTCGAACCCCCCATTTCTTCTGCGTTGAAATAATTCTCGGCTTCAAACACTTGTGTTGTCTTAGGACCCTCTTTATCTCCCATAACTAATGTATGTTCACTGGCAGCACCAGCTTGGTTATTACGTGGCACTGAGGTTCGTTGGTTAGTGTTCCTCCTTGCGCTGGACTCCCCTACTTCGTACGGTCGTCTATGTTGGCCATGCAAATTATTTCCTTCAATTTGTTTCTCAGATACTTGGGTTGTCGGTCTCTTCCCTTTTGTTGGGCTTGTTTTTCTCGTTCCTTGGCCTCTGTTATTGGCCATATTTTGATCGTTCCCTAAAACCTCCACTTCCTTTTCTCCTTCGGCATTAGCAAGGCTCGCAAATCTCGACCCCGATTGTGCGCTGGAATTATTTCCTTTTCCACTCCCTTGCTGCCCCTTCTTTCCGCTATCTTTTCCAATCTGGTTATTATTCCCTTGGTTTCGATTATAATTCCTTTTTGGTTTCATCGCTATCATCCAACTGCCATAATCCTCCAAGATTTCCGGTCTAATTATGCTAGCTTCCTTATGTGCATTGTTCCTACCATTTCCGCCAGTAATATGACCGTTACCAGCGCCGGCGTTGATTTCCGATCGGTGACCGCCCTCACTGTTCTCCTCCTGCGTATTCTCCTCATCGTGATTCAACCGGCAACCATCCGCGTTATGACCATACATTCCACACTTGAAACAGATGAGGTGCAATCCTTCGTAGACTATCGGACGAACTCTGTTCTTCAGCGTGAACTTAGCCAACAACGGCTTTGTGATATCAACCTCCACACAAACCCTGGCAAAGCTAGCCCTTGAGACTAAGCTTGTGGCGGTATCGATATTGATCGGGCGGCCAATCTTTGATCCTACGCGCATCAGAAATTTATGATCAAAATATTCCGCCGGCAGACAAGGAAAACGGATCCAGACAATCATGCTCTCCGTTTTTTCAGTGAAGGGGTCGAAGTTTGGCACCCATTCTTTGACAATGAGGTAGTGGTCCAAAACCATCCATGGTCCTCCGTACTTTGCGAATTCGTAGTCTTCCACAGACGCAAACTTCGCCAAATAATATCCATTGTCAATTGTAACCAACTCCATTCTCGCCTTTGGCCTCCACAACGCTGTCAGTCTCTTGAGCAGATATACATAGCCCACATTTCTCCCCATTACTTTCACAATGAGCGTTTGCTTCCACTTACTTCTCAGCCTCACCTTCTCCTCCCTTGTAAGCCTGATTATTGGGCAGTTTTTATCAATATCATCATCACCATCCTCTTCGTCTTCTGAGACCAGATCTATCTCCTCCGCCATTTGCTGCTCGCTCAAAGTTGTCTCATTTGCAAGAACCTGTTTAAAAGAAAAAGGCTCAGTTGGTTTCTCAATACCTGAACTTTCCGGTGATGTCTTCCCATTGTCCGACTGAGCTTCACCCATTGGTGATTCTATTGTCGTTTTCGTCTTTTTTGTGCTCCGATCCAATTGATCTTGTTCTTCGCTGTTTCGCCGCGTTGGGAGAGAATTCTCTGTCATGGTTTTTGTGTACCAATTAAACTTTATTAATTTGTTTGTATCAATTAATTAATAATATTAGTTTGTGCTGGAAAGTTGAAGGGGGGTTTTTATAACTTTTATTAATAGTGTTGATACGTGATAAAAACAATATTACCAATTAATATATTAGTTAATTTCCATTTTACATTTTCTTACCAAATAAGTTTTATTAATTATTTGACCAATAATATATTTAATTAATTGACCTCAAAAGTTTGGGCGGAAAAATGAAATAGAAGAATTTTACTTTTATATATAGTATATATTATATAAACTTACCAAATAAAGTCATTACAGGTATACATCAATCAATAATAATTTTATTTGGTAAGCTTTATATATATATATATATATATATATATATATATATGTACCGAATATAGTAATATTTTTTTGGAATGCTATAATATACATCATATAGTAATTTGATTGTTGGAATTTTTTTTTAATATTATCATGAGAGGAATTTTTTTATACATCATAATATAGTAATATTTTTTTAATACTATAATATACATCATATAGTAATTTGATTGTTTGATTTTTTTTTAATATTATCATGAGAGGAATTTAATTACGTACATTAATATAATATAGTAATATTTTTTGTGAATACTATAATATACATCATATAGTAATTTGATTGTTGAATTTTTTTTTAATATTATCATGAGAGGAATTTAATTACTTACATTAACATAATATAGTAATATTTTTAAATACTATAATATACATCATATAGTAATTAGATTGTTAGAATTTTTTTTGAATATTATCATGAGATGAATTTAATTATGTACATTAACATAATATAGTAATATTTTTTGTGAATACTATAATATACATCATATAGTAATTTGATTGTTGGAATTTTTTTTAATATTATCATGAGAATAATTTAATTACGTACATTTACATAATATAGTAATATTTTTTTGAATACAATAATATACATCATATAGTAATTTGATTGTTGAATTTTTTATTTGTTTTAATATTATCATGAGAGAAATTTAAGTATGTACATTAACATAGTAATATATATATATATTAAAAATACGCAAGATTAATATATTCATACAGGAATGGAATTGATTAAAATATTACACTAATTTCCGTGTATAATAAGGAATGGAATCATATTTTGAATATTTTGTCAATTTTAGCCATAAATAAGGAATGATAAAGAAGGCTAAAATTTCTGATAAAGAATTATTATATAATATTATGTTGACCGATTTCAAATTTTTTGGACTAAAATGAGCGGGAAAGCTAGCACTTCTGTTTTAATATATATATAGATATAGATATAGATATATAGATATAGATTGCACAAAGAGTCAACAGTCCCCTCCACTGAGGTTCAAACCCACTCCCTTCCATGTGAGAGTGTAAACCGGGTGCTACTAGACCACAAGGTCTTTGACAGTAATTAATCCTTCAACAATTAACCTTTTGACACCATTTCAAAATGAATATTTTTGCCTCATTAATGTTGTATCATAGGTTAGATGTAATATACGTTGCCGCATCATAATGCATGCCATAATGTCCTCTAGATGCGTCGCCATATATATAATAATAATAATAATACAAATAAGGGTCAAATAGGTCATCGAATTACATATGAAATTGTAATTAGACTACTAAACACACACACAAAAAAAAAAAAGATTCATGAATAACACAAAATCATACAATTGAACCAAAAGTGACATGTTCACCTATTAGACTATTAGTTATTAATGTGGCGGTTACCAAATTAAAAAATATTTTTTTAATTTTAGTTTAATAATTTTATTTTATTTATTTATTTTTTAAAAATTGCCTGCTTCGTCTCCAGGCTGTCGGAGATAAAGAACCTTCTTTGTTTCCGACCGGGGACGAAGGACTCTTCGTCTCCATGTAGGAGACGAAGAAGTCCCTTCGTCTTCTGCAGCCTGGAGACAAAGAGGTCTCTTCGTCTCCATGCTAGAGACGACGGGACCTCTTCATCTCTGGTCGGACACGAAACCAATAGGTTTTTTTTTAATTATTAAAATAATTTTTTTTTTATGATCCTTCAGGCAAGTTTTTAGGGGATGTGATGAGTGGTTAATGCTCGCAGTTTGTTGGAGAAGGGTGCCCACCCTGCCTGTTACGACATATTGGGCATTCCAATGTTTTACCATCTGATCCCTAAAAAAGAAAAAAAATAATTTAAAAAAAATATTTTTAATTTGATAACCGCCACATCAGCAATTAATGAGTAAACAAGCACAAAGAAACATCAACACCTCTACTAAGACTCGAACTCACCCCCTTCCATATGGGGTGCAACTGCAACCGGATATTAACCTAGATTCCAAGGGTGGACGTGCTACCTATTGAATGAATGGATATGCGTTACTCTTATAATTGAGGAATTAAAAATGTAATATTTTTAGTTAACGACAACAATCTCAAGCGTTCAGCGGGTGGGTATAATGCACGCGCCATGCTGGGCATATATTGTGCATGGAACGAGCAACTTTTCATTTTTTATTTTTTATTCTTCAGAAAATGCGGAGATTTGCAATAAAACTCTCACACTCTCTTTTGTCACGTAAACTTCTCTTTCTTTCAAGTGCTAAAAACTCGACAATTATCATACGGTGGACCATAATCCACAGTAAAATTTGTCAAAACTCGATAAAATATGGTGGACCATAATCCACAGTAAAATTTGTCAAAACTCGATAAAATCCGAAATTCGGAAAGGCATCTCATACCAAATGGGCCAGCCCTGTAACAGAAAATTGGGTCGGACCAACGGATTGATGAAGGCCCATTATGCAACCCATCTCAAACCGATTGGTCCAAAAGTTAACCAACGGCTGCCACGCGCATAGTCAAGCGATGCACGCGCCTAGTCCATTGCGCGCGTGAGTTTCCACCATTTAACATTTTAACCCTTCACTTTCCTCCCGATCCAGACTTGGGAGGACTGGTTGACATAACTGCATATTGTCGAGCGATTCACGAGTCGTATACCGTACAAGATTGCGAGGAAGGAATACGAAATCTAATACGATGATTTATACGGATTTCTTGTGATTCCGATGCTCCAAATATCGTATATAGATAGCTATACAGTTGATTGGTGCGATAGGGTTTTGGAGTTTCTGAATGGTCAAAATGGCGGAGCCTCCATCACGAGTCACCATAACCCTAGGACGCAGTGGCCAGGTAAATGCATAATAGCCTTCACTTATTGCTTCAATGTTTTGGAAGAGAAAAAGAAATTGGAGAATTGCTTGAGTTTTCGTAAATGTGATTTTACAATGACAGTATGTAATCCTGCTCGCTTGTATACTTTCTTCTATCGTTTTGTAAAATTTTTGAATAAGTGGTTTATTATGGTTTAAACTTATTGATTTATCGGCTGTTGCACGAGTTCATACGTTGTTAGCATTCATTTTTTACAGGTGGTAAAGAAAGCAGCGTCTTCCATAGATTTTTCGTTTGCTGATTCACAGGCAGCAGCTGGGAATAAACGTTCAGTTAGAGATAGGCTTGGAGCTGCTGTGGATTCTAGTCATTCTACTTCGCAACTCAGTAATAAACGGTATATTGCACCATAAAAGATTCTTCTTGCTGAAGAATGGGAATGTGTATTGCAATATACTATCTCCCGCCTCATTTTGTGTGTTTGGTTCGCATAACAAGGCTTGATTGAAGTTATTTTTAATTCGATTTTTCATAGTATTAAGTTTAGTATTAGTATACAAAATTTATATATTTAGAAACTTCATTAAAAGTACTATTAAACACAAAAAATAGGTAAAAAATACTAAAGAAAATAACCAAGTAAGAAAGGAAGAAAGAGTTGGTTTGACGACGGATAAAATGGTATTGCATTTGGGGTAAATATTTTGTATTTGGCATGTTAATTGGTGTAACAAGTATATTGTATATTGTACAAACATTTGGTACATGGTATGCTAAGTGGTGTATTTGGAGTAATTTTATATATGTTGTGTATATTTGGATAAGTGTGGAAGTGTGGTATCTTATACATGCAAATATGTTAATTTATGTACATATATAGGATATAATATGCGCACATCCCAGTTAATATACAAATTAAGTATATAAATGCGAATTATGAATCACACAGTATCTGACGCCACGCGCACAGACATGCAATTTCCATACAGTATATGTATATGCTTTAAATACTACACTAATCAACATATAAACTAACTAATCCAACATATAAGGCAAATATGCATTTTTAAAGGAGTAGTGTTTATCATATTCGTTCGTGTGACTTGGTACTTTTTAGCATTGATGTGCGTATAATATGTAGTGATGGTAAGCATAATGTTTATCATTTAGTAATATCATGTTTATCATTTAGTAATTAGTATTGTGTTAGGCATTGTGCTATTTTTAACTTTTGTGTCATGGGCAAAACGACTGTTGTGAAGGTTTAATAATTACAGCAAGAGAAATTGAACTCCACATATTTCCGTGATAGAGTAAGAGAAAATGAATGTCAGAAAGTGAGTTTAGGTGTTATAATTTCAGCTTATGCATTAATATAGTGAGTTATCAATTCTCTTAGGCATCAAGTTATCTTTTTCTTGTCTTTGTCAGTCAGCGGGGAGATGGCAATGGATGGGGCAGTAGTGCCTCTAGTGGTGTTGATGGTAATGATTTATGTCCAATTGCTGGCATATTGTTAAAGTTATAATAATTAGGTATTTATGTCTGACTCCAAATTTCTGGATATTGTTGCATTTTAATTGTTAAAGATGCAAGGCTTGATAAAGATGACCTTCGATTCAAAATTATGCGGAAATCTGTGCTGAAAAGAAGTCAAAGTAGTGTCCAGCAGACTGGTGTGGACCTGCGCAGTATGCTGTCAAGATCAGCACAATCTTCAGTAACACCAACCAATACACAGCACCGTATGCCTGAGCCAAAGGAAACTAGAAATCGTTATCCAGATACATGGGATTCTAGACAGCGTATGCCTGAGGGCAGGGATTCTAGACAGCGGATGACTGAAAGCAGGGAATCTAGACCTCTAATGCCAGATACCAGGGATAGTAGACAGCGTATGCCTGAATTAAAGGATGTCAGATATCAAGTGCCTGACCGTCAGAGTGTAGACATTCTTCGACAAGCTCCTTCTTCAAGAAATGTGGATGCTTTGCCTTTAATGGACTCAATGAGAAGCTCTTTTTCACCCTGGACATTGGAACGTTTAAGGCGCAGATCACCAGATGGGATTTTAAGTTCCAGAGGTGTTTCACCCCCAAGGAGCGGGGAAGAATTACAGAGAAGGCCTACAGTAAGGGCGTATGATGATCCTAGACTGGGCTCATACAGTAGCAAAGATTTTTCTCAGTTTTCACGGCCCATGAGCTCTACATATTTGTCAAGCACTGCCCTACCCGCTGCACCTGCCAAGACAATGGTGCCAATGCATGCACCAATTCCTCATCCTGGTGGACTAGCTCAGAGAAGTTCATATGGAGTAAAAGCTACTAAACCTTTTTCTTTCTTCTCTCCCTGCCCTGAAGTTTCATGCGAAATTGCGTAGTGTAGATGATTTATGTGCTCATTTTTTCTCTTGGTAATTAAAAATCAGTATTTCAACTCATTCTTAGGGATACAAGTTTTTAAATTCATAAATTATTTGTGCATGACTGCATGGGATAATCAAGTTTTATATCATTGCATACAATGAAGTTTAGTGAAGTTTTCTATGTCTTGACATGGTATGAACAGAGACATAAGTGCTCTTTATATTTATTTATTTGCACATTGTAAGATGCCTTATAGTAGTTTGAGTATAATTTTGTATCTTTCTATTGCCATTTTGTATCTAAATGTGAATTAAAAGACCTTATCATAGTTTGAAATATCTCTAATTTATTTGTAGAAAAGTTATTCCCCATGAAGGGTGAATGAAGCAGCAGCTATTTTTCAGGCTACTAAATGCTTTTTCTCATTAACCTTTCTGTTAATACAGGTTGAGGATCTACCTACTGTTGATGGCTTTTTGCACTCATTGGGTCTGGAAAAATATGCTATAAATTTTAAGGCTGAGGAGGTAGGACTCCACTTGATTTTTCAACCAATAAGGGAATAATGAGAATCATTTCCACATTTATGGTGGAGAAAATATAGAGTGCATATATTCATAATACTATGAACATTTCATTATGCAATGAATGTGAGTAGGCTACTCTCTGGATTCTAGAATTGAAGTTTTTGTGCAAACTACTGAGGAACAAGCTAGAGAGGGTTTTGAGAACAGTGTTGGGAAGATGCATTTTCATACCTAAACTTGATAATCTGCAGGTGGATATGCATGCTTTGAAGCAGATGGGTGACAATGATCTTAAGGAGTTGGGGATACCTATGGTAAGTTTTGGTTTTAATTTCTGATCTGTTTGGTATTCCTGTTGGTTCCCCTATGTTTTCATCACATTCATACTTGTGGTTCTCTTTTCCACAGTTTGGTACTCTATCTTTATCTGTTGCATGTAGTTTAGGGTTGGGACTTGGGATTGCATAAAGCTGTTGTATTGAAATGACCTCATGTCACTACTTGTAAGGTTCAGTATCCCCAAGGGCCCTGACCCAATTCCCCTAATAGAAGATAAAGAGAAAATAAAGAGGATATTTGGCAGTGCCATTGTTCGGCTTCAAATGGAAGCAGGGACTATCAAATTTTAGTTTTAGTCCTATTCTGCCCTTTTATATCTGACCACTTTAGCAGCAATTATGTTAGGTAATTATCTTCACACAGGGTGGGACCGAATACCTGATTAATGGTGAACAAGAGCTGAAAGAGTGTTGTGTGGAATTGGTGTGTAGTGATGCTGTAAATGCAAATAAGGATTGCCTGGCAGTTAGACATTAGTTTTGTTTATGGCCTTATTTATTTATTTTTATATAATTATGACTAATCAACCAAAATACTAGTTGCCCAACTTGTGGGTTGTGGTGATTGGATATATAATTGGAGACATGACATTAACTGGTATTGAATGGGACATTTAGATCTAGCTTTTGGCTGAGTTTCCTTCTCCCAAAAGATTGAATCCCCAACCCCAAGGGCCCCCCACACCTCGGCCTGATAGAGCATTTGGGAGGATGTAAAGCACAGTAACTCAATGGCTCAGTAGACAGGGCCAAATGTCGGTGTGCACAAGGGATCTTCCCACTTTGGGCATAATCCCTACATTGTCGCTGCTGAGTTTCGAACCTTGGTCTCTTCTCCCAAATATTGCCCGCACGGGCATAGCTCACTGGTTGAATGAGTTTCCTATTCATTTCTAAATCCTCTTAATATTTTCCCTCTTCGTTCGATCTTCTGCTTTCCTATCACTCCTCATTCTCTCTATTCCTAATATGGTGCATAGATATTCAGTTTTCATCATCTTGTCCGCTTTTCTTACAAGAGTTATCAATTGCAGGGGCCACGAAAGAAGATTATACTTGCACTGTTATCTCGTGCCAAGCGGCAACTATGAGAGGCAAGTGCAGTTGACCAGAGACAATGACAGGTTGGGTGCCAATGCAATTAGTGCAAAAACAAGATTATCTAATCACCGTCCACTGCTATTCACCCATCTGTCTCACTTTGCCAAGTAATCAATTGTTACATTGTGGAAACTCATTGCAAATCTTTGTATATGGCAAAAAAGTTTTCCTAATCTAGTAATCTTCATGACAAAGTTGAAGCTTTGCTAGTGCCTCTGTTGTGAGCTGACCCTAGTGAACACCTTATGGCTCAGCACTTTTACCCTGAAGACAAATTGATAGATTGTTGCATTTTCTAATCAGAATTGAATGGAAATAATTTTTGAAATTGTGTATACAGGACTATATGGGTGTGTTTGGTTCTCTTTATGGGCCTGCAAATCTCATATAACTTAATAGAATGTTATGCCTACGTTTAGTTTTCTAGAATGTGAGATTTTTTAGAATGCCTTTGTACATTTTTTAAAATTTGGAAAAAACTGCACTTTTCATCTTTAAATTATCAATTGTAGGATTCGTCCTTGTTCGTCATGCTCACTTTATGCTCCTAAGTTAGAATTTACGTCGCAAGTTTCATCATTTTTCTAAAAAAACATTAGATGCGAAATTTGCAATGTCAGCTATAGTGTAGGGATGAGAAATGAGCATGATTTCTTAAAAAAATGAAAAAATTTACAACGTTAGTTATAACACCAACAAGTAGAAATGAATGTTACAAATATTTTATAACTTAATGACGAAAATGTGTAATTTTTCCTTTAAAATTTTAAATTATTTGATTTTTGAAAATGTGAAACTGAAAATATTATAACTTGAATCAAATATGTTAGGCTTGGTGAACAAGTGATAATTTTGTTGCAGTATGTGTTTTCTTATTTAATTTCCACTACAATTTTGCTATATTTATCAAAATGTTAGTTTTGCTTTTGGTGTATGGTAAAAGATAATCTTGATAAATTAGCTTTTATCTATGAAGTATACTCTTGTATGAATAGTATTTTACTTGTTTTCTCGAAATTAAGAGTATGTAATGAAATATGGACTATAGTATATGACTAAATAATTAATGAATCTTCCTATTCTAATAGATAATTGAGTTCACGATTAATTACAATAATCAAATACAATACTTTTGAATAAACAAGAAACAATTATACTACAAAGACTCAGTCATACTAAGATTATGGAATGATTTGAAGTATGAAACCAATAAAAATATTCTTAGGTTATATGTTTTCTAATCAATTCTTTTGTTAGATACTTGCATATAAATTTGGATTCGCCTTTTAAAGTTTTGCTACATACATGATACATTTAGTCACCAAAATTCTGGTCAATTTGCCATTTAATTTTAACAATTATGAATATAAATTTTAAAGTGTTGGGTTTTATGCATGGTTGAGTGACCAAATGTTGGACCAATATAAACCTCTAATTCCCGTAAAACAATGACCTTGTTTGGTAACATAATTAGCTTATTAGCCAATTTTAGCTTATTTGACCATTATTAGTTATTTGACTTGGTTAAACAGTCAAAATATGAGTGTTTAATTAATTAGCTTTTTGTAACAACTTATTGCTCCAAAAAGTTAAAATTCAAAAAAATGCTCAAACAACTTTATTGATCAGCTTTTTGAAAAAGTCATTTTACATGTAATCAGCTAACAACTAATTTATCAAATATATTTCAACAATTAGCTAATATTTTTTTTTTTTTTGGTGCTCAACAATTAGCTAATGTTATCAATTAGTAAAACACACTAATCTAATCAACTAATAGTTATTTATCAAACATCCCCCAGTATGAAAGTCATAAAGAAAGCATAATGGAAGTGTGTATATGGAAAAAGTTTACAATACTTATAATATTTACTCGTTTTCGATGTTTTGTTTCTTACATTTTTTGAAAGTGGCGTTTTCATATTTCTCCATTTTCCATTTTCGTGCTACATAGATAGTAGAGAATGGTCTTGTTTATGGATCAGGTGAAGAGGTGGAATCTCATTGTATTACAAGTATTGCAATTGTTTATTTTGGGCATATCAATATAGTATGTTAATGATTTAATTAATTCCTTTAAATCTTAATAAAATAATAAGATATGAGTTAGCTAGGAACGCTAAATTATGCTAACATGATAGTGATTATGTCAATGCCACGTTAGCTAAATTAACAATCATATTAACAGTGTTAATTATTGTATTTAATACCAAATTTTAAAATACATGCACTAAATTGAACAAAACCTTATAGTATACGGACCTCACAGAGTCACAGGTAGTGTGGCTTTTATTTATTTATTTTTTTATTTTATTTTTTTTGGTTGCTAAGTAGATTCATTCTTCAATTTGTAGTGTGGTTAGTCAATTCTTGAGTATCCAATAAATATAAAGCGCTTTATTGCTACTTTAGGATGTGAACATGAAGAGGTAAATTTAAGAGGGAAATAGCATTTTTCGTTTAGAAAATATGAGGTACCTTGCAAAATTTATTGTATTTATCAAATCATTAGAGCAAAGTCCATTTTGATACTCCTTTTATTTTCATTTTATGTATTTTATTTGGTTAACAAGACTTGGTTTAAATTATTTGCAAATTAATTTTTAATAATATCTATTTTAGTATTAGT
Source organism: Ipomoea triloba (assembly GCF_003576645.1). Taxonomy (NCBI): domain Eukaryota; kingdom Viridiplantae; phylum Streptophyta; class Magnoliopsida; order Solanales; family Convolvulaceae; genus Ipomoea; species Ipomoea triloba. The sequence goes on along the minus strand of NC_044923.1, from coordinate 17,408,185 downwards.
ATATAAAACTATACATTTAGAAAGTATATTAAGGTATTATTAAATTTATAAAGAGTTAATTCCAGTAATGGTCCTCCGACTATGTTGATTTTCCAAAATTAGTCATCGACTTTTAATTTGGACAATTTAAGTCCCTTGACTTTCAAAATTTTTCAAATGTTGATCCTTTCGTCAAATTTTGGTTAAGTTGAAGTCAAGTGAAGGGGTAAAATTGTTCGTTCACCTATATAGTGTATTATTACTCTTATTTCTTTTGTCCTATACGCTATATATATGAATATAATCTCAGTCGAAGAGACTTCAACTGAGATTATATGGCTTCGATTAAGACTTCGACTGAGATTATATTCATATATACAGCATATAGGACAAGAGAAATACAAGTAATAATACACTAAACAGGTGAACAGACAATTTACCCTTTCATTTGACCTCAACTTAACCAAAATTTGACGAAAGGACCAACATTATTGGAAAAAAATTGAAAGTCAAGTGACCTAAATTGTCCAAATTAAATGTCGAGGACTAATTTTAGAAAATCAACATAGTCGGAGGACCATTGCTGGAATTAACTCATTTATAAATTATAAGAAAATATTAAAGAAATTAAAGGTCTGTTTGGAAACCCGAAAAATGACTTCCGATCATTTTTTGGATTTTTCTGTGTTGGGTATTTGGGGAGGGTTGGGATGGTTGTGTTTGCCAAGGCCGCTCCATGGTTGGGCACCTTTACTATGTGGAAAAGTGAGGCTAAGAGTTAGGGAGGAGTTTACTTATTCTCCTAAAAGGTTGAATCTCTAACTCCAAGGACCCCCACGCTGTGGTTCGCACACGGCCAAATGCTAATGCACACAAGGGATCTCCTCAATTTGGGCCCAAGGCTGCTCCATGGTTGGGCACCTTTACTATGTGGAAAAGTGAGACTAAGAGTTAGGGAGGAATTTACTTGTTCGCCTAAAAGGTTGAATCTCTAACTCCAAGGACCCCCGGGCTAGTATCTGTTCATACCTACTAAAGCACAACGAGTCAATAGTTGCCTCCACTGAGGCTCAAACCCACTCCCACATCCATGTGAGAGTGTTAATCGGGACACCGGATGCCACTTGACCACATAATCTTTGGCATTGCATTTTGGGTAGGGTTGTGGATGGGTTAGATGCACAACAAGTTGGTATTGCATTTTGGGTAGGGTTAGTTACTTTTGCTTTTGATTTGCTTATTGATGATGTTAAAGAAGTGTTGCAAATTGTGCAAGCGATCTGTGAATTCAGTAACTTATACTATGTGATTGCATGTTAGGGAGATCGTTTATCTGTCAAATTGTATAGAATGACATATCACTTTTCTTGATTTCATTCTTGATGCTCTGTCGTCTTATAATCTTTCATCTTAATAAAGTTACCCTTTGATTTTGATGAAAAAAAAAAGAGAAGAAAATTAGAGGTAAAGTGTTGCTAAATGATTAACAATAACAAATACAAACATGGTATTATACTTGATATATACAATTCTTTTCCAAAATGATGATATTGCTAACCTAATAAAGAGAAGTTCTATCTCTAAAATGTGATACTTTAAGGTACGTGGAGCCATCAATGAATAAGAAATTAGGGATGAAATGTTATTAAAATGAAAAATATGGAATCTTTGTCTTGTACAATTCTTTTTTTTTTTCTCTCTCTCTCTATAATATAATATGGAGTAGTTTCTCTTTATACATTTTTCTAATGAATTTACCATTCACATGTTTCGAGATAAAAGGAATTCAAATTTACTTAATTAAGAATTTGGTTTCAAATGTTTTCAAAAAAAAAAAAAGAATTTGGTTTCAAATTGATACAATTCTCTCAAATGGGTCCAACAATAGATTCAATTTGGTAAGAGTTTGATGTAAATCATCATTAAATACCAAACGCCATGAATTCATGATACACAAAAATAATAAATAAATTTCATATGGAATCCTAAATTCTATTGAATTCTAAATTATAAGAGTTAATTCCAATTTTACCCTAAATTTATAGGTGACATGCCACTTTAAGTCTTTTTTTTTTTTAAATATTTATTAGAATATTTACTTTTGGTCATAGTATTATTGTGTCATGACCATTTTTGTCCTTTATCAACAAAACAGTTTAAATATTATTAAATATAAGAGCATTTTGGTTTTTAATTATGATTAAAAAAAACATAAAAAATATAGCGGTTCAACCTTTTTTGAATAAAAAAGATTGAAATGTCTTTGTATTTAACGATATTTTGACGATTTTGTTGATGGAGGACTAAAAATGGCAATGCCACAATAATTTTAGGATTATATGAAGATATTCTAACAAAAAATGATTAAAAGTTAACTGTAACCTATAAATTTAGGACAAAAGTGAAATGAAGTCAAATTATAATCACAGCTTTAATTTGACAAAAATCTCATTTTGGTCTTTTGCTTGTTTTGTCAATTTTGCACTTTGTTTTCTCAGTCAAAATTGTCACTTCCATCTTTACTCTAGATAACTCATGTTGAACCTATAATATATAAATAAGAAATTTACAATTCAACAACTAATAGTAAATTGAAACTTTTAATTTAGACATAATGTATTCTTCAATTAACTAATTATTTATTGTTGAGCATCATATATACACATACACACTCACATAACATACATACGCCTATAAGAAAACTAGTAACTAATCAAAATTGTCAATTAGAGAAATTTAACAGCTATAAAATAAGGAAAAGGAAAAAAAAACGCAATTACATTTTTATAAATAACTCAAACTTTAATGTGCGTTTAACAAAACTATGAATTGCATGCACCTTAGCAAAATTATAAAGTACATTCCTTGATAAATCGTCAAAACTAAACTCAAACCTAAACCATAAATACTAAGTTCTAAACAATTTTTTTAAGAAAAAAACCCCTCTTATCTAAGCTTATAAACTAAACCTTAAATGACCAAAAAAAAATAAAAATCTTAACCATAAACTCTAAAAGGTAAACCATAAGCATATTGCACTTTCACATTGTGTGCATTTTATAGTATTGTTTGGTGTACTTTATAGTATTGATAAGTAAAGTATAAATACTAAACTCTAAATAGTAAAAAGCAAACATTTACACCAAACCTTAAAAAAAAAAAAACTTTAAACCAAATAATAATAACAATTATAGCATACACTCGCAAGTGTTTGTTTCAAGTTATACAACATAACAAAGTTTATGTAACATTCCAAAGCTTACATTTCTATATTTGGCATTGTCGAAAAAATCGCTAGCCGTTCTCGGGCGCCCAGGGGTGCCTAGCACCTACGGCGCCTATGTGCCCGTGTATTTTCTTTTTATCTTTAAAAAATTTGTTTAAAATGTTTTAAGACTAATAATTATAAAGTATTTAATACTTTAACAGTTAATTCTAAAATATTAAATATTAACCTAAAAAATCTAGAGTTTGAACAATTTAGGGTTATTTCGCTCAAAACGATGTTGTTTTGAGTGAAATAACCCATTTAAAAGAAAAAAAAACAATAGCTATATATTGGCCGACTAGGCGGCCTTGTCAGTACCTAGGAGGCCTAGGCCGATGATCAGCGCCTAAGCGGCCGACCGACACCTATAGCGCGTAGGCTGGAATTTTACAGCACTATTATTTGGTTCATGTTATCCTAGTTTCCCAAGGGAATATAACATGTAGGCTTATGAAATAACCTTGTTTCTCAAATTTAAGTTTTTAGTTAATTATTTTAAAATCATGTAATTATACATGATATTGCCAAAGGCCTTGTGGTCAAACGACATAGTTGTGACTTCTCAAATGAGAGGTCTCAGGTTTGAACCCCAATGTGGAGTGCCTCCTTGAGAAGTAGTACCCGAAAAAAGAGATGATATCATTATCTTCTTTATTCATTTTAATTTTAAAGTTTATTGAAATACATGAAAATATGGTAGGTATATTAAGGAATATATATCCTATAAGGCTATAAACCAACATGTTTATATTACCTACATCAATTTTAACTAAGCTAATCTAACATTCTATGAACCAAGCGACACTTTAGAAGGTAGACCCTTTGACTATACTTTCACAATCACATATAATGGGATACACTCAAGTTTTTTTTTGGGTGTAGCCCTGGGTTTCCACCTTCGAACACAGTGACTAATCCTCTCGCGGGATTATAGGCACCTCTATTGGGTGGGACAGCTAACCTGGAGATTTAAGGTTGCTCCATACCCAAAGCCAAGGATCGAACCCTTGACCTTTGGTTAAGGGTAATACACTCAAGTTATTTATAAAAATATCATTGCATTTTTCTTTCTCCCTTGCTTTAAATTAAATATGTTAAGTATTGCTAGATGAATGACTTTGATTGGTTCATAGATCATAGGTTTTTTCTTAGTGCAAGTTCTTATTTGATCGCTATCACCTCTCTCTATCTATGTGTGTATGTATTTCAACTATCAATTTAGATTTTTAACAAAGATGAAACATGTTCTTTAATCTTCATGCTACCTGATAAAAAGGACTATTTCCACGTGAAGTAATCAGTCCACATCTATGTAGGGTTAATAAACGTATGTATAGTCCCCAAGGTAACTATCAACTTCTTCTCTTCTCCCAAATTTTAATTAAGATGAAACATATCATATTTAATACTAACTTTCCTTCTTTCATTAAAAAAAAAAATAAATCTATATCTCATTTTTATATGACCTGAATAAAACAACTATTGACATGTCATAAAATGTCATATCTGACAATTTCACTAATAAAATGCATTTATATTACGAATTTTAGAAAATAAATTGAATAAAATATGCTTATTCCGTGACTGCCATTAACTAGTTGGTATGGTATGCATCCAATTCTTGTTTTTCTTACACAACAAATAATAAATATAGTAATGAAATGGAGGACAGATGGCACGTGTTTTGTCACAAAATTATATTATATATATATTGCAATTAGAAACTAACGCATGAACATCTTCTAGATTTCACTCTAGAGCATCCCTTTTTTACCAAGTGAATTTTACATTCTCATTATATTAAACAACAAAAACAAAAACAAAATAAAAAAAATATTAATTAAATAATTAAATTAAAAATCAAAAGTTAGGATGGTCGCTAACTGCCACCTACCTTGATGTACCCGCTAGGTGCATATGTAACTTTCAGGTGATTTTTCTTCTGATTTTCTTTCTTTTTTTTTTTTTTTTTTTTTTTTTTTTTTTTTTTTTTTTTTT
>NC_044923.1:17395105-17402736 GCF_003576645.1 Ipomoea triloba | reverse complement strand
TTTTTTTTTTTTTTTTTTTTTTTTTTTTTTTTTTTTTTTTTTTTTTTTTTTTTTTTTTTTTTGTTTACTGATAAAAATAAGATGTTTGGATATGATCTTGGATCTTCTCTCCTCTCCCCTTCGTATAATCGAAAACCCATAAAAAACTTCCACTAAAAATTCTCTAAGATAACACCGCTTTAAACCAATAGAAAAATCAATTTTAAAAATGATGAATACTGAATACTTAGGGTGTGTTTGGTTGACAGGTTTAGCTATTAGGAATGGGTATCAAAGTCATTGTTATTGTTTGGTTGACAGTTTTTTAGAACATTACTATGAGTATTTTTGAATACTATTGACTCTGTTACAATGTAGACATTACTAGTTGGGGAAGTGGTTGAGGGGGAAGGAAATAAAACCCTTATTTTATTAGGGAACGAGTTTTGCAATTAAGGGGTAATAAAAATCCATAGTATGTAGTCTTCTAAAAACCTATCAACTAAACAATAGCAATGACTTTGATACCCATTTCTCGTAGCTAAATCTGTCAACCAAACACACCCTAATAATCATTCTCATTCCACCTTACTACCAAACATGCAAAATACTTTCACCAAAACTCATTACCATTACCAAATATTTGATACTCATTCCGATTCCGATTCCCATGTGCAAACCAAACACACCCTTAATGATTAATATTCTCAAATATAATAAATAATAAAAATTAAACCCATGTACTAATTCAATTAAGAAATTAGTGTTTCAGTTTGTTCTGTTAGACAACAAAGATTTTTTTTTAAATTTTTATTATTATTATTATTATTTTAACTTTGTGAAACAAAAGTTGTAACTCAACGAAATTATTCTATTTCTTAGTGTTATCTCTATCATCATCTATATTCCCTTTATCAACTCTCATGAAATTCTCTATCAATTTCATCATCTTATCCTTACTCATGAGACTCATGTACTCATGAAATTCTCTATCAATTTCACCATCAAAATATACTCTAAAGTATTGAAATCTCACAAATATGAAAAATTAAAAGCACTCCGTATTTTAATACTGATACAAACATAGACCTTAACTACGCCCTTTAAGACTACACTTCTTGCACCACATCGGTGGTAACGTGCTGAATATGTCATATTAAAGAGTAATTGCACTAATTTATCTGTTTAAGAGATTTCATTAGAGCGCTTTTGACTTAAAAGACCTGATTGTTGTTCGATATATTTAGATTACCAATTTGATACTTTTTCTTAAAATTTATAAAATGTAGTATTATTCATAAATTAATGGGAGTTTCTATGACATCATAAGTCACAAAATTAAACTCTTTCTTCGGACATTGTTTTACATCTCACTTTGTCCATGAAAAAAAAAAAAAAACTCTAACTAAATAATTTCACTTTTTATTCCAAAAAAAAAAAAAATAATTTCACTTTTTTTTTGAAGGTAAAAACTTAATGTATTAAATCAGAGCTCAGAATGTTCACAAGAAACGGAGGAGGGGAAGACAACCACTCCCCGCAACCTGATACAGAAACGGCCTCCCTAGCCATAGCATGGGCTGCACGATTCGCAGATCGCCTAGCAAAACGGAAAATTACATCATGAATCATAGATGCATTTTCCTTAACATAATAATTTCACTTTTTGAAGTGTTGATTTGGTTAATTCAATTAAGTTCAAATTGAATTAACTAAATCCTAATTAAGTGAAATATTATTTTGGTGAAACCGTTTAATTTACCGAACCGAAATACAATTTACTGAATTAACAAAATCGAATTAATCACAATTTTATTTCATATAATTATATATGCTATTTATTTAATACTAATTTGGTAAATTCTGAGTTTCTTTTTTTACTAAATTAATCAATAATCGAGTTTTTAACAATCATTAACCATGAATTGAACAAATGTAATACAGTAATCGATCAAATTAATTTGGTTAATGGTTAACCAATTAAACCATGTTGGTTAATTTTGTTGAGAATGTAATATATAAATATAAATGTGCAGTCCAACTGTCGGTTAGTTTAACTTTTAGTTAAAATAGTGCACATACTTTAATTTTGTATTAGAGTCAACATCATGCCAAAGATCATGGGTAGAGTTAGACTACTGGAAGGGGCCCGTTGTGTTTGCGTATAATTCAGCTTAGATTTTTAATTGATATGAAACACAGAATTAATTTAACACACTTAATGATAGCCTCTTTTAATACCCAGCTTTCCAATTAAGCCTCTTTTAATACCCACCTTTCCAATTAAAGAATGATTTTGGACTTGTTTTTACTTGCTAAACAACTTTTGAACCGAATTATTAAATTGTGGTTGAATGGCTCATCTTATTTTGCGACAAGTGTACTACAAGCATCACTAAGGTTATATATTAAACATTCCTTATTGACTTGCCCAACATTAGAAATAATGTAATTCAATTTGGGTTTCTTTTTAAAGTTCAAATGGATTGAATATTCTTGTAATGTTTAATTTAGTCAATTTTGTCCAAAAATAATTGTTTTAATAGATATATTGAGCTGCATAGAAGATTTGGTTCACAAGGGAAAAAAGTAAAATACATTGGATGCATTCATGCACATAAAATCTTAGGTCTTGTTTCTAATCATCTTATCCAATCAAGGTCAAGGGTGAGGATTACACAAATTTATTTAATACTATATTATATATAAAGCAAGCTAAAGAAACAAGTGCACGGATTTTCTTGCTGACGCCAGATAGATTGGGGATTAGGAAACGACTATTTGGACCTCCCCATCAGTGGTCATGGAAGATTTGCTACGGGTTGATGGCTGGCATGACAACTCGAAGAGCTAAAGGCTAATCCCCCCTCCCCCCACCCCCCAAATTTGGTGGGGCTCCCTACCTGTGCGAATTTTTTTGCCAACAAGGGATAAGCTGGGGATTAGAGAATGACTATTTGGGACTCCACACCAACGACCATGAAAGATTTGCTACTAGCTGATGGTTGTGGTGTGACAACTTAGAAAATTAAAGGCTAATTCCTATCTGATAAAAAGTTAACAAATTGAAAAAAATATTATATATAATAAGATATAATTAAAAAATTCAATAAAAAGAAAGAGATAATAGTTAATTAAATAACCCAACCCACTACCCACAAAACCACCAATTAAAACCCATCCAATATCTTGTAATCAAGATTTGGGGTCACAAAATTGTTCCACATGTTAAGGAAATGGGATAAATTATAGAGAGGAAAATGGTTGATGATAGCATGCCTAATTGGAATTCTTCCCCTAAAGCAAGAAATTAAAGGCAATTGGAAAAGACTAGAAAAGAGGTGAGAATGAATGGAGCATGCAAGATTTATTGGTGGGCTTGCTTCCACCAATGCATATACATATATTATCTTATCATATTATATATAGACAATGGAATAATTCAAAATCCATTCTATCAACATTGAACTCTGTGATTGATTATATTCCTCCTCTCTTTCTTTTTTTTGTTTGTTTGTATATAAAGAAATCAAATTCCAAATTATTAAACTTAAATTGCTTGTTTTTAATTTTTGGAAAATATATTTTTAGTGTTTTTAGGTCACCATCATTTCTATTAATTAAAGACTTTCTACGTGGAATCGTGAAGATTTGAACCTACAGCATTTGGTAGGCATGAGATTAGCTCTGATATCAAATTAAAGCATATGTTTCATTTCAATTAAAAGGTTAAGTTGATAGTTGGACTGCAATTTTTTTTTTTTTTTTGTATATTATATGTTTAACAAAATCAACATTATGTTTATTTGAAACAAAGAAAAAAAATTTAATTTTAAATAATTTTTTACTTTTTAAATTAAATAAATTTTAATTGAAAAATATAATATTTTTTTAAAAAAGTCAAAAATATTTTTTTTTCTGCAACTAATCAATAAACATGCCTGCTCTAAGAAGATATACCCAGATCCGTCTAAACAAACTATTTAGTATACATACTGACATCATTGCCCACTTCTTAATTTTCTTTTTTTTTTTTTTTGAACCACGAGGCGGTCCGAGTCTTTCTTTATCTGTTTAACGGTGCAGGTCAGGTCCACTTGACTAATCTCCGTTCTCTTCAAGAGGTACAAGAGCTGGCCCAAGAAGAATTGTCGAATGTCGACACTTATGAAAATCAAACTCGAATTATTCTAGAAATCGTCTTTACAAAGAAGCTCATTTGCCACTTTAACCACCGCTTTTGGTTACTTAGCTTCTTAATATTCCTTAGTTTAGCAGCAACAACTCTTCCATCATATTTTTAAAAATGATATTGCACAGCCCCAAATTAAAACATGGTCAAGAATAGACCCTAATTAAACAATTAATTAATTAAATGGATAATTACAAAGAACCCTCAATTAAGTGCTGAATAATCAAACATGCACAGTTGAAGGAACTGGACTGAGATGGGACTTGGCACCCACACCTAATAATTAATTCCACATATTACTATATTAATAGCTTTGGTAGAGAATAATTATAACAATAAATAATAAGCCCCCACTAGTCCAATATATTATATAATTGGTCAATAAAAGTAAACTTAAATTAAGCATTTAAGTACAGTGACAGATTTGTTTAAGACCCCACCAAATCCTAAAATCTTTCTTTGACATTTGTCAATTACTGTTATAATATAATAATCATTTTTTTCTTCATTAAGTATAAATAGAGTATCTATTTTTAATTAAGTGAGCAAGTGGGGGTAGAATTAAATATTTTAATAATATTGTTAGAGTGCTAGTAGACCTTAAATTAATCTTTAATCTATAATCACACACACCCAATCCCCCCTTTTTGGTAGAAAAGTTTTTATGGTACATCTACTACAAACAACATTAATTTTAAAAATATTTAAACATAAAATATTCACCATTACTTTTCTTTTCTTTTCTCTTTTTTTTTTTTTTAAAAAAAACAATTATTCTCTCCGTCTCATTTTATGTATATATCTTATTCGATTAATGGAGGTTTGATTGAAGTTATTTTTAACTCAACTTTTCATAATGTTAAGTTTAGTATTAGGGGTGAAGTTAAAAAAAAAAAAAAAAAAAAAAAAGAAGAAGAAGAAGATTAGGGACCAAGTCTCACCAGCAGCAGTGTGGAGCAACCTCTCAAAGCGAGAGGAGCTTCTTTTGCGCAGTAAGCAAAGGTCTAGCTTCTATGTTCAGTTGAATTACCATGATTTACATCCTCCCGGATGTTCTGTCAAGACGAGGCGTTGGGGGCCCTAGGGCTTGGGCATTCAACCTTTTGGGAAGAAAGTTTAGTATTAGTATAAAAAGTTTATATATTTAGAAACTACATTAAAAGTACTATTAAACACATAAAATTAAATTTTAAAATAATTAAAAAAAAATAAAGAAAATAAGCAAAAAAATAAAGAGTTGATTTGACCAATAAATATAGTAAATATGACAGGTAAAATGAGACAGATAAAATATTATGTGTTTTTCTACCATACCAATAGACACCAATGTTGATATAGTACCAATAAGGCAGATATATATAACTAAATATGATATATGTAATTGTAACATGCATGTATTATTGACCTGAAGCTTCCACCAAAAAAAAAATTATTGACCTGAAGCTAACTGTACCAAATATAAACAACCAAATATAATATATGTAATTGTATTGGGGCTTATCAGCATGACAGGAAATTCCTTTTAATATTATTAATATTATTATTATTATTATTATTATTATTATTATTATTATTATATTAAGATGCAATGCATAGTCAAAAACAAATTCATGGGTGTGGCTATATAAGGAAGAGAAGATCAATAAATATGTTCCATCCATTGCATTCCATTCAACTCCACACACATATATATGCATAATCCATCATAAATTTCTTGTTTTTTTTTTTTTTTTATTAAAATTTTTCATATAAAGAAAAAGCTTAAGCTAAGATATGGGAAAAGATGAAAATTTTAGCAGTCTTATTGTTCCTCCTCCATGCAAGAAACTGAAGCTATTTGGGTTTGATCTCACCAATAATAACCCATCATCATCATCATCTGATTCATCTCATCATCAAGAAGCCTATCATCATCATGAGAGTGTGAATTCATCTTCATCTTCATCCACTCTTTCATCAGAAAAGCCTGCAGTTTCCAGCAAGCAAAAATCAGCAGAAAACAGTGATGATCACAAGAAATTTGAGTGCCAATTCTGCCTAAAAGAGTTCTCGAATTCGCAGGCGTTGGGAGGCCATCAAAATGCCCACAAGAAGGAGAGGATGAAGAGGAAGAGGCTGCAGATTCAAGCAAGAAAAGCTTCAAGTCTCAGCTACTATCTTCAGCCTCATCAGAAGAAGAATAGTAATAATAATTGCAGTGGTGGTCCTTTTACTTATAATATTATTAATTACCACCCCTCTGCTTCTGCTTCTTCTACCTGGTGTTTTGATCCTTCTCAGAGTTATTTCACAGTTTATGATGAAGGGACTCAGATCAACTTCAGGGCTACTCAAGATCATCATCATCTGCTTCCTCAGACAAGAAACACGGAGAAAACGGTAAAGAACAAGGAGCATAGTACTACGATGATGAAGAAATCTTTAGATCTTGACTTAGGTTTGAATTTACGTTAATTAGTTAATTAGTAGCTAGTAATCTATGTACTGTAGTTCAATTATTTAGTCTCGCTTCATAATCATCTTTTCCATTGATTTTTTTTTTTTTTTTGAAAATTTCTTCCATTTTACTTTTTTTTTTTTTTCGAAATGAAAACTTTATTAAGAAGTAAGTCTGGAGTCAGAGAAACTCCTCAAGTCATACAAAGAGCCATTCAAACAGAGGAGGGAAAAGAATTGGAATTAAAATAAAGAGAGGAGAACGCGAGAATACAACTAATAGAAGTTAAAGCATCAACGACCGTGTTAACCTCTCGATAGGAATGAACAATTGAAGCAGACCAAGAGGAGAGCAATTGGCGAATGGCGATAACAGATTGACAGAAGGGTGGAGATTAATTTCTTGTGCACATGGTCAACAATATGACAGACTGAAAAGTCATTTGGGTAACTCCTGATTTAATTACCTACTCTAGCAGCTCTTGGAAAACTTAATGTATAAAAAACCATTTATAAATATAGGGAAATGCATCCTATCCTATAGAAATTATACAATTTTTGTTATTTTTTGTGTGATTATTTTTATTTTTAATCTTCTTTTCATTTTTATTTCAAATTTCAAATCTCAGTTTACCATGAATTGTCACATCAGGAATAACAAAAAAATGGAGTGGTTTTTATATGGAAAAATAGCTTTGTCAATAAATATAAATGCGCAATTTAAGTTGTCCAATTATCAGTTTAAATTTTGTTGTTGAGACCGAATACAATTTTAATTTCAATTTAGTATTAGGGTCAATCCATGCACAAAAAACCTATGCACTTTTATAATTTGGTACGGTGTACTTTAAATTTAAAATATATACCAAATTGACATTATATTTTCTTCCTTACTTTATAATCATCCTAGATCAACGCCTTACTATTAGTTCATAGTTATTATCTAAGGCACTGTTTATATATATATATATATATATATATATATATATAGAGAGAGAGAGAGAGAGAGGGGGGGGGGGGTGGG
>NC_044923.1:17346869-17394482 GCF_003576645.1 Ipomoea triloba | reverse complement strand
GGGGGGGGGGGGGGGGGGGGGGGGGGGGGGGGGGGGGGGGGGGGGGGGGGGGGGGGGGGGGGGGGGGGGGGGGGGGGGGGGGGGGGGGGGGGGGGGGGGGGGGGGGGGGGGGGGGGGGGGGGGGGGGGGGGGGGGGGGGGGGGGGGGGATATAGGATTTTCGAGTAAAAACAAATATCAAGAGGTTTAGTATGTATAAAAATAAAATAAAATTGAGGTTATAATTTTTGGTGCAGTGATAAGTGCTTGAACTAACGATTGGTATCAAAATAAGTCAAAACATAGTAATGATTGCTACTAAAGTATAAGAAAATAAAGTTATGTCAAACGCACCTCGAAATGTTGCGTTTGAAGAAATAATTTTCGGTAAGTCTTTGAAACATGAAAATACTCCTCTCTAAAGGTTTTAGTACATTATATAAAATTACTACTACCAGCTGAGTTACGAGTTACCGTGATTTATATCCTCACAAATGCTCTGTTGGACCAGGACGTGGGGCCCTTAGGATCGAGAATTCAACCTTTTGGAAGAAATAATCAAATAGTACCAAAAAAAAAAAATCAACCCTTAGGATCGAGAATTCATACTTATATGCTCAAATATAATACTAATCAGGAATAAAATTTTTGTTACTTATAAGAGAAAAAGTATTACATTTTCCATAATAAGTAATGTTGACAAGTATAAGGGCAAATATAATACTTTTGAGGAAAAATGTAATACTTTAAAATCAAAATGTAAAAGTATTATATTTTCCCTTAAAAGTATTACATTTACCCTTATAAGTAATAAAAATTTTATTCCCGATTAGTATTACATTTGAGCATATAAGTATGACATATGTGTGTATAAGTATGACATTTTCATCTTGACTCGATCTGACCTGACTTGTCTCACAGTGAGACGGTCTCAGACAAGTTTTTGCCAAGAAATATACAATGATTGTTGATAGTATTTTAACACTGTAATTAATTAGAATTATAGTATCATATATACTAATAAACTATATGAAAGTTGGGTGTGGTCATTTCAACGGCCTACAACATTGGATTTGGTAATTGACTTATTGTACCACATAGGGTTACGTATGATTTGTATATGTACATATTAAATAATCAAATTAAAGGGGAATATGTGTGTGGTGTAGACACGTAAACATGAAAAAAAAAATTAATGAATAAGAGGTCCTTGTTTCATATATATTATGATTTGTTGAAATATTAGTTAGTAGTTCCGTTTAAACAAAGTTTTGACAGCATAAATAAAAGGAAAAAATTAACCACTTTCTAGATTTCCTATCTGCTAGGCTTGTATTATATATGCAATTGTATGTAGAGTTTTCTATCTTTTATTATTGTTTTAATACAAGTCGATAAGCTAATAAATTGTAAATAAGGACTTTTTTATTCTTCTTTTGAACAATTCAAATATCCAATAATAAATTGACAGAAAATAGTCGTCATAGCAAATATCATTGATCTCAATTGAAAAACAATCATTCTATTAGATAGGTATATTGTTGATCTTGGATAAGTAAAAAGTCTAATATGTTTAATTGAAGAGTATTAGTATTTAGAGTGAATTGTCGTTCTCTTGAGGATTGACAATAGATACAAGCTTATGTTTCTATAGCACAAAGTACTAAATCTTTTTATAAAAATCTAACCCTAATAGAGATCATTTTGACAAGAATAGCAATAGACTAAAATAAGCAACAATCAAATAAAATTTGGAACGAACGCAAAAGATATAAAAGTAGAGGAAAATAGAAAATTGGATCAGGCTAAGGGAACTTGACCAAACCAGAGACAAGAGTACTGAGAGTCAATTAACTTGATGACGGATAACATTAACCGGGAGGAACCATTTCCCAAGGTCATCCCACACTTTTAAAACACAGAAAGACATTCTCATTACTAGGAATCTATTTGCATACTTGTAATAGGACTCTCTCTAGGAGTCTTGTATTTATAGTCTGTACAATTTTATTGTGATTAACATTCTAGAATACAGAACATTTTGTACCTACATGCACTTATGAGTTTCTGTACATGTAAATAAATAACTTGATAATTACTGACACATAATATGATAGCTAAAAGTACAGAAACTGTCAACTGCAGGTACAAAATTTAAAAATTATTTTTAAATCAAGATTTATAATGCAGGGTAGACTCTGATCCATGGTATAATTTGCCTTAAATGATCGCCAATGTGTGAATAGTTTAATCATATGAAGCGCAACAAGTTTGTTTTAGATTTGTAGAATGAAGCCCAAACCCAAACCCTTTGATTGGGCTTTTGAGCTTTAAGAAATAAGCTTATGGACTAGTACTCCCGCAAGATTAATTCATTAATAAGGTGTTCATGAACCCTCAATCCTTATACCATGAATCAGAGTGTATCTATATGTGTCTTATATTATAAGTTTTTGTATCATGTGTATATATACACATACATCTAAATATAGACAATATTATACTCAAAAGAACGAACGAAAAAAATACTTATTCCTTTCCATGGAAAAATACTCGATTGATGATGAAGAACTCGTTGTTCCACATCGCAACGGTGATGATCCAAGAAAATAGGAAACAAATTTGGCCAAGTATTAGCCATGCGTTCATACTTAATTTCTTTAAAAGACACTACTACCCTCACTTTAACGGAAAAAAAAAAAAAGATCAAGCCATGTCATCTTATGAAATAAAATTTGGGTCATTCAAATAAAAAAGCGAATACACAAGATTAGTTCTCATGTTCTAACATTAAGGGTGGTTTTTATTTAAGCGCAAATATATATATATATATATATATACACACACACACACGTGTGCGACAGGGTCGAATTTTAGGGCGTGCAAGATGGGCAACAGCACAGGGCTCCAAAATTTTGGAGGCCCCTAGTTCAGCCCTAGGTTATGTTTTACATGTGTTATGTTTAGATAAACTTATTAAATAAAAAATTTGTAGTTTGCATTATGTTTAGAATTTTGTTCATAATAAATAAAGTTTGAATTTGTTTTAGTTTTTTTTTTTGCATTTTTCTCTTTGCAATTTCTTTTTCAATTCATAGTTTATATATACTTTGATAGAGCCTCACTTATTTACCAGCATAGGACCATGCAAATAAAAAAACCGGCCTGGTGTGCGAAGTGTGATGCAAAATGAAAGGGAATGCTTAGATTATGCAAAATTAGAAAATGCAATGCAAGTGGCGTGTGGCATAACATGTGAATGTGTAGAGGAAAATAAGGGAAAATGAAAAATGCTGGAAAGTGGCATGTGGACGTGTGTGCATGATCGGAAAATGGAAAATGCATGCATGCATATAAACGTGTGGAGGTGGGCGTGCGTAAATGAAGGGATCAAGGAAAAAATTAACACTATAAATAGTCATTTCAACAATAATGAAGAAGACCAGGTGAAGTTTCAGAAATATAAAGACAAATATATATTCAGGAAGGTGCTACGAAGAAATTTCAATACAGGGAAAGATTGGTATACTATCCAGAGAAATTAGCTCCATGTTTTATTAGTACAAGCTGTATTAAAATTCATGTTTGATACCGTTTGTTTAATTGGTAGAATTAGTTCAAACTGTATGTGTAAACTTAATGTTTGAATAGGTGGTAGACTTAGTTTTGTAATTCGTTAAGCTTTGTAATTGTAAAAACCAGCGGGTTGATTTTGAGTGAAAAAATTTTTGGACATGACCCCACAGATTAGGATGTGTTCTCTAACTGCTTTATCAAATTCAGCTGTGTACTTATTTTGACACTTCCTATATATATTGCTTAATATTGTGTCTGCATTACATAATTTCAAATTTGAATGCGTTTGATAAAGGTTAATACCCGTCTACTGCTCCTAGGAGGTTAATAAAATATTTAAATGAAATATAATTTCTTTGAAATTGTGGAAAGTAAAATATCAGCGCAATTGACGTGGTTTTTGCGTATTACGTGCAGCATGCAAGCAAGCAATGTAGGATGCAAATTCTCCTCCATATATCAATCTCGACACCAACACTTCAAAGCTACTTCTGCGAAACTTCTTCCCTCAATGCTCCTTGGAAACGTGGAAAGTGTTCGCGAAATGAAACAGAGCAATAATACATACCATACGTTTATTCACATCTTCTTATCCTTCCCGATAAGAAAAGTAAATATGTAAGTCGGGTAGGGCAAATAAGTCTATTTACTATAATTATATATATATATATATATATATATATACACACACACATATACATACATGCCACTCATTTCTTTGTCCATTTTCCACTTACAACATGATTACATGCATTCTTTTTCTTTACTGTACTCCACGTATTTACACATTATTATGCTTGCAAATTCTGTTTCTCAACTTTGTCAACTTTGTTTGATTATATATCAATCTACCATATAGATATATATTGAGCTTAATATTACTAACAAAATTCGACAGTGGAATTAAGCTGCAAGAATTTTGTGTGGGTGTTACACACGCTCCAGTTTGTGATTGACAATTGTTTGGAAGTTTATAAAATTATGGATTATTTGATTAGTCAATTACTTGACCGACCAAGGACGATAATAAACGTGTGACAATTGTTTGCATATGCCAACTACAGTTTCCAATACGAACAAGTGAACATGCGATTGGTTCTTTTGGGTAGCAACAGTGACAACGCACGCAGTACCAAACTACCAATCAAATGGACTACACAGATGAAATCATTGAAATGTAATAATAGAGTTAATTCCATTTTTAGTTCTAGTTTTATAGACGGTATTTCGCTTTTAGTCTTATTTTATCAGAACATTCACTTTTAGTCCTAGTATTATTGTGACATGACCAGTTTTGGTCCTCCATCAACAAAATCGTCGAAATGTCGTTAAATATAAGGACATTTAAATCTTTTTTATACAAAGTAGGTTGGCCCATTATATTTTTTATGTTTATTTTAAAAAAAAATTCATAATTGAAGATCTAAATGCCCCTGTATTTAACAAAATTTAAACTATTTTGTTGATAGAAGATCAAAAATGGTCATGCCACAATAATACTAGGATCAAAAGTGGAAGTTTTGATAAAAAAAGGGCTAAAAATGGAATGTCACCTATAATTCTAGGACCAAAAATGGAATTAACTCTATAATAATAATAATAACAAAGTTAATTTCATTTTTATCCCCAGATTTACAAGTGACAATTTACTTTTAGGGTGTGTTTGGAAAGTAGGAAAATAATTTTTGAAAAATGAGTCATTTTTCGGAAAATATTTTCCTTTCTTGTGTTTGGCTGCAGAGCAGAAAATTGTCTTTGTATGTTTGGTTCATTTTTCAGAAAATATGCAGAAAAATGGTTCATTATCCACCTATCCAATCCAAAAAAGTAAAATAGTCACAACAAAAATATCATAATTATAACAAATCATTCATTTGAAACAAAAAACTCACAACAAAACAATATCTAAAAAACACAGCAAAAAAAAAAAAATACATCAAAAACAAATAGGTCCACTGGTTTCACTGAAACCAGTGGCCGACTGGTTTCCGGAAACCCGTCGCTGACTAGTTTTGGGAAACCAGTCCAACCAATTTTTTTGTTTGGAAAATAAATTAAGAAGATGAAGATGAAGAAGATAAGCAGTTGGGCGGAAGAGGAAGAAGAAGTAGTGTTCCGAAAAATGACTTCCCTAAAAAAATCGGGAAATCATTATATTTTCGGTAAAAAGTAACTTTTTTTCCATTGACTAACAAGTTAATTTCTTTTGATCACATTTTCCTCCTCATTCCCAAACACCAAAAACTCAGAAAATGATTTTTTTTCCGGGTTTCCAAACGCAGTCTTAGTTTTTTTTATCAAAACATCTCCATTTGGTCCTAATATTATTGTGACATGACCATTTTTATCTTTTATCAACAAAACAATTTAAATCTCGTTAAATGCAAAAGTATTTCTGTCTTTAATTATAGATTTTTTCAAAAAATAAACATAAAAATATAACGGGGTTAACCCACTACTTTATATATAAAAAGATCGAAGTGTCCTTGTATTTAACAACATTTTAAAGATTTTATTGACTGATGACAAAAAAAAATGGTCATCTCACAATAATACTAGAACCAAATGAGGATATTTTAATAAAAATGATTAAAACTGGACTGTCACTTATAAATGTAGGATGAAAAATGAAATTAGCTAATAATAATAATAATAATAATAATAATTGACCAATCGGGTGAAAATTAAAGTGGACGGGGAGTTTTGCATGTATCTTGTACTAGTTGTCAAACGTGCATTGCGCAAATAGTCTAATGCCTAACGTGTTTTTTTAAATTAATATTTTAGAATTTATCAAAGTATTATTCAATATCCTGGCATATATCAAGATTATCAAATTTTCCATAAAAATAAATATTTTAAGAATTCATAAATATGACATGTGGCAGAAATGTTGGATTAACCGGTGCAATAGCAGTTTAGAGGATAGTACCCAAAACTGCTATTTCAAGAATGCATAAATATGACATGTGGTAGAATTATGATACACCCTCAATAGATAGTTCCCCCCCCCCCCTCCCCCCAAGCATAATTTTTGCAATACAAAACCCGATTAATTTTACCAATTTGTCATGACCGTCCATGCTTCCTTTGATTACCACTTTCGCCAAAAATGAATTATTGATTAATTGCTTTACCAAAATTCATGTTAAATTTTATATTATATTTTTTTAATACATGCTAACATATTCATAGTATAAGTTCAACAATTAAATCAATTCTGATTGGGATGAGATTTAAACCTAAGACCTTTCTTATGAAAATCAATGAATAAGTTAAGAATAATAGTATAATTAACGGAATATTTCGTTACTAAAGTTTACACGGATGGAATGCAGGGTATTTGGAAAAAGTAAATGATATAATATAATAGAGAGTAAAGTAGCTTGGACAAATAATAAAAATACTAAAATCAAAATAATATGAACCATTCATTTGAACTAATAATTACACGCGCATTGTTTAGCTCATGTTAGTGGTCTAAGTTTATGGGCTCTTATTAGACTTGTAGATAGATTTTAATTGGTTTTAGTTAGACAAAGGAAAATTGTTTTGCTTCCTTCTTCTTTTTTTTTTTTTTTTTTTTTTTTCAAAATAAGGGTGACTTTAGACATTTATTTAATGCCTTGTATGTTGTCACGTAATTATCTCTTGTAAATTTTTAATTATATTAAGGGTGTGTTTGGTAATCCGTAAAAATGGCTTCCGAAAAATGTTTTTCGAGTTTTCGGTGTTTGGCAACCTCCTGAAAATGTGGCCAACAAAAAATGTTTTCCGTTGATCAAGGAAAATCATATCATTTTTTCGAAAAATGACTTACGGAATTTTTTCCGTAAGTCATTTTTGGTAATCGCCAAAATGGGCGTTTCTCATGTTGTCAGCCAAAACCAAGCCATATCACCCATGGTCCTGGACCAAGGAGGCGGGGAACCGTCGGAAACCTGTATTGTGCTACGTTTTTTTTTAATTCTATTTTTTAATAAATAACATTATCTTAATATTATTATAATTTTTTATATTTGAAATAAAATGATTACAATGTTTAATTATTCTACCTATTTTTCAAAAAACGAATCAAACACACAAAAACAGTTTTTCATAATACATCCAAACACTGGAAATGAAACTATTTTTTTCAGAAAACATTTTCCTGCTTTTCAAACAGACCCTAAAAGGGAAATTCTCTTGTGTGAGACCATCTCATAGATCTCACTTCATAAAATGGATCAAGTTAGAAAATTTTGGATCACATATGATATATGGATTTAGTAATATTATTTCATGCAAACTGTCTATTATAATTTTTCTATAAAGTATTATATGTGGTTTAAAGTATTAATTATATCTGCAATTTTACTATGTAATGACATTTTATGTCTCGCAAATAACTATTATGTTGTTACTTGGTTCCATGCAAAATGTATATTACATTTTTGCTATAAATTACTACATTTATAATTTTGTTATGATATTACTTTATTTTCCTGCAAATCATCTATTACCTGCAATTATGTTATAAAGTATTATATTTAAGGTTTAAAATATTGATTATATCAGTAATGTTGGCTAGCATGTTATGTGTCTGTAGTTAATATATTTTATACTTACAGTTAACAGTTTATCTGTTTTTTATTATAATGTTATGTGTGTAATTATCATGTGATGTGTCTTCAATTTATTTACAAGTACAAAAACTCTTAAAATTTCTTCAAAGTTATTATTTATGTTAAGGTAAAATTAATTAATTTTTTCTTTGCAGAATTAAGATATAATTGAGTGATGAAAATGTTGGAAAATTGCACTAAAATGGCATTTTAAGTGGCCATTTTGTGGTATAAATATTTGTGGGTCCACTTTCGATTTTGGGTCGGGTCAAAGCGGATTCGGGTTCTTCGTTCTTAGACGAAGAGATCGATATATTATACGCTCAAAATGGATAATGGGTGAATGAGAAATTGATTCTCAAAGTAGACCCATTTGAGATGGAATTCAAGTGTGGAAAGCTTATGTAGCTTTGTCCCACATTGGTTTGGAATGAACTTTTGCACCACTATATATACAAGGGACTTTTTATGACTAAGTAACTTGTATAGCATAGATGCTCTCTCTCGCGCGCAGGGGGGGTGGGGGTGCAAATCAAATCCCAGAATGAGTTCTAAGTAACTTGTGAGCAGTAGGTTTGAAAAACACACACGAATACACTATTTTCTCCCTCAAAACCCTGCTCATATTTCCTTCAAGCCATCTGCGTTCATCCCACGGTTTAGTTCGCCGGGTCCAAGTTTGTGTGCTCAAACGACGGATCGTAGCACGTTTTATCCTGGGAAGCCTAGGCCGCAACGTTCCAGCACCTCGGGAAGCGGCAAATAAGGTTTTAAGGATAGTGACAACACGACTCGTGCTTCTAACCACCCCGAAGGCCATACAGTTCACCTTGCTCGTATCTTCTAATCCTTTGTGGATTATTTCTGTGTAATTGTTCAATCCTACGTGGATTATTATTATTATTTTTCCTTGTAATTTGTTTTGTTTTCGTTTTCCAATTTCTTGTATTTCCGATTGTCAGAGAGGACTTTCTCCAACAATCTTAAAACCTTATTTCTTCTTCTACTCCTTCTGACTTTCGGATTTCTGAAAAAGAAATGGAAAACGTGTTGCCAGTAGCCAACCTTGGGGATGAAAATCCTAATGTTGTCGAAAACAACAGCGGTGGGAATGGCAACAATGTTGCACAATCCCAGGCACTAGTGAACGCAGGTTCACAAGGGGGTGTCAGTTCGGAGGGGTATATCCCCACGATGAGGATACCTACGGTACCAAGTGGTTCGGCTGAAAAGTCGGACAAGTTTTCGGGAGCATTTTTCAAGAGGTGGCAGCAAAAGATGCTGTTTTACCTCGCTACTCTCGACTTGTCAAGGTTCTTGACCGAGACGGTTCCAGTGGTGAAGGAACAAGACCCTCAGTCAGTAATGGCAGTTGGGCTTTGGAAGGATTCTAACTTCCTTTGCCGCAACTACATTCTGAATGGGTTAGTTGACTCCCTTTACGATGTTTGTCGTAAAATTGGCACGGCTAAGGCACTGTGGGAAGCTTTGGACCACAAGTACGGAAGCGAGGATACCGGGGCCAAGAAATTTGTTGTTGGCAGGTTGTTTGATTTCAAGATGGTGGATTCAAAAACCGTGCTGAGTCAAGTTGAAGAGTTGCAATTACTCTTTGACGAGATTCGTGACGAGGGCATGCCGATTAGTGAAGCCTTCCAAGTGGCGTCCATGATCCACTTGCTGCCTCCGGGATGGAAGGACTTCAAGAACTACCTGAAGCACAAGCGGAAGGAGATGAGCCTGGAAGACCTGATCCAGCGACTCCAAGTCGAGGAAGGAAACAGGACCAGTGATGGAAGAGGACCTCTCGTGGGAGGTGCCAAAGCCAACGTGGTGGAGCATGGGCAAAGCTCCAAGAAGGCCAAGAAAAAGCTGGGTCCGAAAGGTGGTGTTTCCAAGGGCAAGTTCCAAGGAAAATGCTACAATTGTGGCAAGACGGGCCACAAGTCGATGGAGTGCAAGGCTCCAAAGAAAAAGAACAAGGGTTCTAAAGCCAACATGGTTGGTGATATGAGCCAAAAAGTGGCGGAGATTAGCCTTTCGGCTATGGTCACGGAGGTGAACCTGGTGGGCTCCAACCCGCGCGAGTGGTTCATCGACACCGGTGCAACAAAACATCTATGCTGCAACCGGGAGATGTTCAGCACCTTTGAGATCGTTGAGGGCGAGAAGGTCTGGATGGGAAACTCTGCTCAGTCCAATGTTGAGGGTGTGGGCAAGGTGATTCTGAAGATGACTTCCGGGAAGGAACTAACATTGAATAATGTTTTGTATGTTCCGGACCTTAGGAAAAATCTTGTTTCTGGCTCGTTGTTGAACAAGCATGGATTCAAGATGGTCTTCGAATCTGACAAAGTAGTTTTGTCAAAGTTAGGGATGTTTGTTGGTAAGGGTTATGTAACTGACGGGCTTTTTAAGCTCAATGTAATGCCGATTATCAATAAAAGCAAAGTTAATTCCGTTTACTTGCTTGAGTCTTCCAATTTGTGGCATGGTAGACTAGGTCATGTTAATTTCAATTCTATGCGTAGATTAATTAGCATGAACCATATCCCTAATTTTCAAGTTAATACAAATAAATATGAAATTTGTGTTGAGGCAAAACTAACGAAAACTCCCTTCAAATCGGTTGAAAGGGAGACCGAGCCACTAACTTTGGTACATAGCGATTTGTGCGATTTTAGATCGATTCAAACGAGAGGTGGTAATAAATATTTTATCACGTTTATTGATGATTGCACACGATTTTGCTATGTGTATTTGCTAAAGAGCAAAGACGAAGCCAAGGAAAAATTCATTCTTTATAAGGATGAAGTGGAAAACCAACTTAATCGAAAGATTAAAAAGGTTAGAAGCGATAGAGGTGGTGAGTACGAAGTACCTATCGGTGACTTCTGTGCGAGTGTTGGAATAGTACACGAGCGTACTGCACCTTATGCACCTCAATCGAATGGTGTTGTTGAACGAAAGAATCGTACATGAAAGAGATGATGAATGCGTAACTAAGCCTACTCCACTCTTCTTCACAACACGTGAAGGTTTGCACTATAATCTCCGTTACAACAAGCTCCTTTGATCACTAAGCCCGGCAGCCTTGTTGTTGTAGGCTTTTCAACTTCTTCCAAGTTTACTCCCCCTCTTTCTACTTCACTTGTAGAGATGGTTGAAAGATTGTGATGATTCTCCAACTTGAAATTCTTGTTCTTTGCTTCCTTGATCAACTTCTTAATCACACAAGAACTTCTAATGAGATCTGAATATCACTTGTAAGCTTTATGAATATCACACTGAAAATTTTTCACTTGAATGACAATATTTCGCGTATTTCAACCTTGTCAAAGTGAGATGGGACAAGGGTATTTATAGGTGGAATTTCAGATCCGTTGGAGGGAAAAATGAAATTCAAAACCTATTGTCCAGTGTGTAATATCCAATGGGTAGTGTTCTCTTCTTTTTCAGAATGTCAGTACTTTCTAGCCGTTTGTCCACTTTTGTGCAAGGACAATTTGTCTTTTGTCCCTCAAAAAGGTGACAATCATTAAATGCTCCTTGGGATCGTTGCATAGGACCCAAAATGTCATTCAGTTATACCCATTCTTAAGGCAGTGGACAAGACAACTTATCAGAGAATGTCTTTGCCTTGGTTGTGAGAGAGAATGATTGACCTTATCATTTCTCTTAATCTCCTCGAGTCAATCACACTTTTGATTGCTCGGTCATAAAAGCTTGGCCCTTCCGTGTTTTGACCTAAGATCCCAGTCTTCGGTTCTCCAAGTCTTCGTTTCTTCGCATCTTCAACTCTTCGGATAGATTACTCTTCGGTTTAAGTCTTCACGACTTCGGTATGTAAGACTTAGATCCTTAGTAAACGAAAAATACTAAGGATTCGGTTACCCTGTAAGACTAAGATACAAAGCATGATCTATTCTAAAGACTTACACAAAAGTTAGGGGTCTCCTCGTATAGTTTGGTATCATCAAAATCAATAACTCGGGGTTCCTAACAATTTCCCCCTTTTTGATGATTCAACACCCTAAATTCATTCTATTCGGCTTTCTTTATCCTCAAAAGGATTTTCATTAAGTGTGCCAGAATAGTTGAAGTTTTACATTTGAGACGAGGATTAAGACAAAAACTAGATAACACACACACGCTGATCCCAAACGAGAGGAGACTTTGATTTTTAATAAGTTTCATACATCATTACAAAAAGCAAAACTGACAAAATTAAAGACAGAAAGGAAATTCTTCTTATTTTGAGCTTTCACCAGTCTTCTTCTTCTTCTCTTTTTCCCAAATTTCATACTCTTGGAGTTGGATCATATCGTTGATTTCTTTCCTTGCTTTCACAGTGTCGAGACCTTCAATCTTGAAAGCATATTTATGGTGTAGCCTCAGCATCAGATAGTTTTGGACTACTTCACCAAGATTTTCTCCCCTTATAACTCCCCAGTCCCACCATGCTATTAGTTCGGGAGCATTCATTCCATCGGAGAAACTTTGTTGCATGGCAGTCAAAATTTGAGCAATGCCATTCATTTTGGTTCGTCCATCAGCTGCTTTGGTTATCTTGTTTGCTTCTTCGAGTTCCTTCATGACTTTCTCAAATCTCTTCTGTTCTTCCTACTGAATTCGGAAGATCTCTTCGTCTCTCTTCCTTTGTTTAAAGATTCTTTCATTGTGATCTCTTAAGAAATTCATCCTGTCCATGGGTTGCTTTTTGTTCCAAAAAGGCGGAATGTTGCATTCTTCCCATTTCTTTCCAGATCCTTCTTTGTATGGAACATACTCGATAGGTTCTCCATTTACTCTTCGATTCATTGGCTTCGGTTCTTTGCCTTGTTTCTTTTGCCTTTTAGAACTCGGTTCACCACTTGTAGGTTTATCTTGCGTTCTCTTCGGAGATGGTGAAAGAGATGGAGTTTTTCTAAGATTCAGGATGGCCTTCCTTTGTCGTGAAATATCATCATTGTCCTGATCATCATTCCTTAGGACAATTTCCTTTCCTTTGCAAGTGTTCAGGGGCGTTCCTTTCATCTCTTCCCCCTTGTTGGCATCATTGACTTCGATGAGAATATCAACCTTGTTACTCAAACGATTTATGCAAACTTGCAATTCTTTAAGAGTCCATTCAAATTCACAGACGAGAGATGCTGTTGCATTTTGGCTTTCGGAGACAGTTTCAAGCTTTGAGTAGGATAAGTCAAGACGTTCCTTAATGAAGGCATGCTTTGTAACCAGATCACGCTGTATTTTCTTGATTTCAGTTACCGAGTCCTTCAAGGATCCAAGAGAAATGAGATTCTCAGAGAAAGCAGTATCTATCTTCTTCTCAAGAGCAGTAAGTCTTTCATCAATGGTAGATTTTGAGGACTTCTTTTTCTGCCTTCTTACATCCTTCTTGATTTTGGTGATGGACTCATTAAGAGATTTAAACTGTGAATCTTGAGTCCTCGCTAATCCCTGTATAGCATTCAACAGAGAAGTGAAAGCAGAAGAGGTATCAAGGATTACCTCAGAAGAATCCGAGCACTTGGATGAGTCAGCAGATGGACCATGACTGTCCTTGGAAGGTGCTTCCATGTTTTCACCTTCAACTAAGACGAGTTCTTGGCTTTCTGCAAGATTTAAGTCGTCGATTGGAGAGGGTAAGTTTTCGGGACTTGCACTTTTAGATGCTTCCAGGTTTCCATCCGAAGTGTAGTCAGGAAAGACTTCTACCTCAACATCAACCAAATTAAGATCTGATGTAACCATTGTTTCATCAAGTATCTGCAAGCCATCATGATTCGCACCTCGAGATGCTTCCATTGTTTCATCTCGGGCTGAACTAGGACTTAGCAGGATTTGTGCTTCCATGGATTCGGTGGGAGCAGACCTCGGCTCATCGGTATGGTTCTGATTAGATTCATCATTGGCACAAGTTGTATGAACTCTTGTGTTGGGAAGGTTTACAGCTCGGGAAGAGGGAGCATGACTTCCAGATGGATCATCGTTGTCATCATCATCATCATCCTTCTTATGATGTTGATCACGGCATCCTTGATTTTGATTAGAATCTGAATCCTCAGCATCATCTTCATCTTGTTGACGACTCGGCCCAACATCTGGTTTAAGATCTCTTATCTCTGTTTGCGCTCGAGAGATGTTGTGGATTTTGGCAATCTGCATGTCTTCTAGCATAAGGCGTTCCCGAGGAGTTCGGTAGCCAACATTCAAAACCACAGTCTTGCCAAACCGAGTAGTTCGTCCTTGTAGTTTTTCAGCAAAAACTCTTTCTATTTCATCGGGTCTGGTGGCGTCAAAAATAGATCGTGTGCCCATCCAGTCCAGCGCCCATTCTTCCTCTTCGGCCATTTCGCTGATTGTACTTGCAATAACTCGAAGACTCGACATTTGCCACCTCTGCCAGTTATAAACTCGAGCGAGTTCTTGTCTCAAAATGTCCTCGTGAGAAGATTCAGCAATGAATGCTTCGGCAGGAGGTATTTCAGCCTCAGATTCCTCATATGCCAACTGTTGAGCCAAGGCTGCATCGGCATTAATCTGTTGAGTAATGGAATCAGGATGGAGGATAAGTTGCTGGGCTGATTCAGGAATTTCAGATTCGGTTGTTGCAGGTGGAATTTCTTCAATCCGAATAGTTGACACACGCGGCCATTGCAAAAAGAGGTGTCGATGAATGTAGTCAAGAGCGAGCATTATATGGGCCATGGAAGGAGACAAATGTTCTGTGATTTGTCGTTGAACTATCGCAGACATTGGTCGATAGGATTGATCACAGACTTCAGTATCATCTCCCTCAGATTCATCTTCTATCATGGTGGATTCGAAGCCTGACTCATTTCTTTCACGTGGCAAAGTGATTACCAGCTGTTGTGTTCTGGGCATGGGAGCAATGGGACTTTCAGGTTCAGTAACCAAAGGCTCGGGAGGTGGTAAGGACTCCAAGACAGATGGTACAGAGGGTGATTCGATTTGAGGGGTTGTCGGTTTCAATAGCCTAGTAAGAGGCATTTGATCTTCCTCATCAGTATCTTCCCTGGAAAGATCAAGAGGAGGAGGAAGAACTCGGTGACATTCTTCAAGTTGAGCTTCCCTCGGTTCCTCTTCTGCTGGTAAGACAGCAGTTGATCGGGTTTCATGTTCCACTTCTCCTTCGTCAACTTGATCAGTCATTTGCTTCTTTTTCGGACGTTTAAGCTGTTTGGCCTTCCTCTTCTTAGTGACCTCTTTTGATGCCTTCACCTCTTCTACATGGGAGGATTCGGCTTGCTTCCCTTCAGTCTTGCGACCTTCAGAGACTTCGGTGGGATCCTTCTCGTCCGAACTCTTAGATCGTTTAGATTTGTGTTTCTTTAACTTCTTCTTCTGGGCAGCTTCCAAACTTCCTGCCTTGCGCTTTTTAGAGGACTTTTCTGGTTCTTCCTCGGATGAGGATTCGGTGCGCTTTGAGAATTTATCATGTTTGGAGGCCTTCGGTTTTGATGGTTCGGGTTGTGTCTTTGGTTGGTGCGTGGATCCTTCCGAACCATGACCTTTAGCCATCTCAGGTTCTCCCTGTCCAACTGAGCTTTTGGACGATTTGGATTTAGATTTCTTCTATTCTTTTCTCAAGGCAGCTTCCAGTTCATTTGCCTTTCTCTTGAGGTAATTAGGAGGCTTTGAGGTCATGTGATAATGATTTCTATGTGAGGCAGTTCCAATACGCAACTTCACCTTCTTATCTCTCAGAAGAGTACTGAGCATGAATCCGTAGCCAAGAACTTTAACAATCCATCTGGTCATAGGATTAATACCTGTTTGAACATTATCCACTAGAAAGTTAAAAATCACCCTTGACCAATCAACAGGGTAATTTTCCAGAAGTGCACACAACATCCGCATCTTCTTGTCAGAAATATCATTAGTCCCAGATTGTTTGCTCTCAACAATCTTATTCAAGATGTCTACGACAAATTCATAGTCCAGCTTCAGCATCTTTTTCTTCAAAATAGATGGAAAGGATGAGGGTTGTATCTTTTTCCACATCTTCTTTCTGCTATATTTCTTCTCAGAGCAGTCCGGATGGAAGCCATCCCCACAGATAGGAAAGTCAAAAACTCTCCTAATGTCTTCATGAGTGATCACAACCTCAGTACCATTAACCACTGAGTGAATTTCATGAACGCCATTGACAGTTTGTATTTCAGCATTAATGTAGAACTGTGTCACATCAATGGGATACCAAGCTTTATGTTTAAAAGTAACAAACTTGCAAAGATTACCATCCTCAAGGCACTTCACAACGTGACTTCCAAAGTCTTTGTCAAGCACTTTATCAAGAAAACCGTCGACATCAAGCATCGAACCGACTTTAACCATGCAATGGTTTGACTTCTGACCTTTAACAACGGTGGAGAAGAACTTGAAAACTTCCACATCTTCACATGGGCGGGTTATGATCTGTGGTGGTCTAAAAGATTCTTGAGAGGCCGATGTCTTTTCCGGCGAGGGTGAGGGTTTTGGCGGTGGCGCATGAGCATTAGCAACCTCATCGGAAGAGGAACTTGAACTTTCAAACGAAGAACTTGATTCAGATGATGACATTATTTCCAACTTTTGGTGTTTTTGGAGAGGTTTTAGGGTTTTTGAGGGTAGAAGAAGCTTTTTGGGAGGGTAAACGGTAAAAAGTAAGAGGTACAAGAGGTTATATATGGTGAGAGATGGTGGATCGGGTGGATCAGGTCATTTTAGAAAAAGTGGAGCGAAAATGCCCTTTAATGAGGGGGCAAAAATGGCATAAAGTCGTATATGAGGTTTGTACTGGTAAGGGTAGTTTCCCATAGAGTTAATACCACAAATGGTCCTCTGACTATTGGGGTAGTACTTCTTTTAGTCATCGACTTTCAATTCGACCACAAATGGTCCTCTGACTTTCATTTTTGACCACAAATAGTCCTCTGTTAAAATTTCTGTTAAATAGGTGTTAAATCTAGGGGTAATATCGTCAAATTGATTAATATTCTTATGATTAGTTCTTTTTTAGAATTATATGACAACATAATTAATTTCAAACATTAATAAACATTAAGTTAATAAATATAAAAATAAAATGGACGTGAGAACTTATATAAATGAACAAATTAAATAAAAATCCATGATTAATGTTCGCAATTTGTACTTGATTAATTATATTAATTCAACTGTAGCAGCTTTCAGTCATGTCCCAAACAAAATGTTTGATCGATTAATGAAAAGTGAAAATTATTAATCGACCATGTATGAACAACCATGAAAATGATGAAAGCAAGATTTTTTAAAAAAAATCTTCCATTTTAGTCTGTTGGTTAAATTAAAATAGATAGCTCTAATATTAAATCTTAATTTTGTACGCATAATTACGAGAATAAAGTGTATTGTCTTTTTATTTATGAGTATTTATATTTGTTAATTGTTTCAATTATGCTTGTTGGTGAAAAATTATAAACATTTTTATTTTATGAACATTATATATATCAATTTGACGATAATACCCCTAGATTTAACACCTGTTTAACAGAAATTTTAACAAAAGGACTATTTGTGGTCAAAAATGAAATTCAGAGAACCATTTGTGGTCGAATTGAAAGTCGAGTACTAAAAGGAGTACTACCCCAATAGTCAGAGGACCATTTGTGGTATTAACTCTTTCCCATAAGATGAAATAGCTATTTAATGAGGAGAGAGAAATGCACTCATTTTACCATCACATCCTTGATGGCCTGTCCTTTCATGTCAGACGGTTCAGAGAAGTTGGAGCGCATGCTTCGGCATTTACTTCAAATAGGGCGTCGACACGTGTATCACCATGATCCCACGTTCTCAAGTTGAACGGTTATAAGTGAGGTTCACTCTGAAACTTGTTCAGCACGATACATATTTGACCATTCGATCACGAGAACCACATAGAGAGTTTTCGGGGTTAAGGATTCGGTAGCTATATCCTTCGGTCAGTATGGGTTCGGTCATCACATGTGCTTTGTGCTTTATCAGTCTTCGGTACTCATTGAGTTTGTCATTCTTCGGTAAAAATTTTAATACTTCGGAAAAGAGAATGACAGACTACGCAAGCAAAAGATAGTTCCATTAAAAAGAGATAACAAAGTGACATCCAAGATAACAGACTGGACTGACCAACCCAACCCTGATTTTGTTACAAGGCATGACAACTACTTTCTTGCCTTGCCTTTGCCCTTATTCTTTGCATGCCTACTATTGGCAGTAGACATAAGGCTTTGTCCTTGGCTGCTCTCCGTGGTAGGAGGGCTTGGAGCTGGTAGAGCACTTGGGGCAGCGTCAGGGATCCAAGATGGAGCCATGGGTCCATAACCAGGTTCATTTTCAAGCACCGAGGACTTGTCAGATATATCATCTAGTTCAAGCATCGCAAGGTAGCGAAGATAGTCCTCGTCATGGTCAGCATTCACTGGCTGGTTTGGAGCCTGATTCCGTTGGTACCATCCTTGGATGTCATTCCAGGCATCATCTCCAATATCGTTCATGGAAGGTGGAGGAGTTAGCCTTGGCCAGAAGGGTTCCTCATTAGGTGGAGCTAAACCTTTAGAATAGAAGCCTGGAACTGACATGGTTGGTGGCTTGGGCACGAAATCCTCAGAATCCGAGTCAGAGACTTCTAGAGGATGTGCAGATGTGTCACCTTGGAGTGGTTCTCCCTTTTCCTCTCTCAACTTGTTGAGTTTGCTAGTGCCTTCTTTCAACAACAACCGAAAGGAGAACCTTTTCTTGACGGGTTTCTCTTTAGAACACGCTTTCTTGCCCTTCCCTTTATCCATTCCTACAAAATAGAAGACAACACAAAGGATTAGGTGTTAGGATACCTCTTCCTTCCTCGGTTGTGATCTATTTATAGAGAGATTGTGGCTTTGTGATTGGCTGAGATCCATTTGACGTGACCAATCAAAGTTGCAACCGTCCAAGATTTCTGAGCTTATCAATTAATATGAATCCGTGAACTTCTAATTCTGATGAGCATTAATTTCAAGATGTCATAACTGATATGTCCCTTCAATTTTGGATCGATTCAATTGTCTCTTCATTAATTCATCTCGATCATACCGAGTTCATGCCTCAAGTTAGAGAATCTTGCTTCGGCAAGCGGTTTCGTGAGAATATCCGCAAGCTGGTCTTCGGTATTCACATACTCAAGTTTGATATCCTTTTTCTCCACATGGTCTCTAATGAAGTGATATTTTATATCAATATGCTTGGTTCTTGAGTGTAACACAGGATTTTGGGTTATGGCGATAGCACTTGTGTTATCACACATAATGCTTACTTCTTTGGCAGATACGCCATAGTCCTTGAGTTGTTGCATCATCCACAATATTTGTGCACAACAACTACCAGCCGCTATGTATTCGGCTTCAGCCGTGCTTGTAGCAATAGAATTTTGCTTTTTGCTAAACCAAGAGACAAGCCTTCCCCCTAAGAATTGGCATGTCCCTGATGTGCTTTTTCGATCAATTTTACAACCAGCAAAATCTGCGTCAGAATATCCAACTAAATCGAAGGTGTCACTCCTCGGGTACCAAAGTCCCACACTTTGAGTCCCTTTTAGATATCTTAGTATCTTTTTGGCAGCACTCAAATGACTTTCCTTCGGATTGGCTTGAAACCGAGCACATACCCCTACAGCAAATGATATGTCTGGTCGACTGGCTGTAAGATATAATAGAGAACCGATGATTCCTCTATACTTCGTCTGATCTACATCCTTCCCGTCGTTATCGATATCCATTCGTAACGAAGTGTTCATGGGTATTTTAACTGAGGATTTCCCATCGACTCCAAATTTCTTGATGAGATCCTTGGTGTATTTTGCTTGATTGATAAAAATCCCATTTCGTTCTTGTTTGACTTGAAGACCCAAAAAGTAATTTAATTCTCCCATCATGCTCATCTCAAATTTTCCTTGCATGAGTTTTGAGAATTTCTCACATAGATCCGAATCGGTACTTCCAAAGATGATGTCATCTACATATATCTATACCAACAGGATATGATCTCCATTTTTATTCTAAAAAGGGTTTTGTCAACTATCCCTTTCGTGAATCCACAGCTTATAAGAAAGCATGATAAGGTGTCATACCAAGCCCTTGGAGCTTGTTTTAAACCATATAAAGCCTTTTTGAGTTTATAGACCTTATCCATCCCGACTTCAGAGACAAAACCTGGGGGCTGCTCGACGTATACTTCTTCTTCCAAAAGCCCATTTAAGAAGGCACTTTTGACATCCATTTGATAGACTTTAAAGTCTTTCCATGCAGCATATGCTAGAAAGATCCTTATGGCTTCGAGTCTAGAAACAGGAGCAAAGGTTTCATCAAAATTGATCCCTTCTTCCTGACAGTATCCTTTTGCAACTAACCGAGCCTTGTTCCTAACAATGACTCCTTGCTCATTCATCTTGTTTCTGAAAACCCATTTGGTTCCAATGACGTTTTGATGAGTTGGTCGTGGAACCAGTTCCCATACATCATTTCTCTCAAATTGATGTAGTTCATCTTGCACGGCAATGACCCAGTCCGAGTCATTCAGTGCTTCTTCGACGGTCTTTGGTTAATTTTGAGATATAAAACATTCCATCATGCATTCCCGAATGGATGCACGAGTTCGTACATTATCATGTATATCACCGATGATTTGATCTTGAGGATGATTTCTCAACCATTTTAGATCCGGTTGAAAAGTGGAAGGAGGTGTTCCTTCATCGATAAAGGGTTCGCCTTGATTGCTTCCATCTTGTTGAATTATTGGCTCATTTCCATCATTCGGTAATACTTCGGTTTGAGATGAAGTATTCGGTGGAAAATTTGGAAAGAGTGGATAATCGTCGTCTTCTGATTCTGATCCTTCGGATAGTTCTTCGATTTCTCTATCTTTCGCTTCTTCATCAGTTTGTCTGTCAGAGATCACCACGCCCTCTTTTGATGGTTCGTCGAAGACTACGTGTATTGATTCTTTTATCACCATGGTTCGCTTGTTCAGTACTCGAAAGGCTTTACTCTTTTCAGAATATCCCATAAATATTCCTTCATCGGCACGTTCATCAAAAGCCTTTAGATGTGATTTCCCGTTGTTGTGGATGAAGCATTTACTTCCAAATATATGAAAGTATTTTACAATAGGTTTTCTGCCTTTCCAGAGTTCGTAAGGTGTAGCTCCATGATCTTTATGAATAAGAGATCTATTTTGAGTGTAGCAAGCAGTGTTTATAGCTTCGACCCAAAACCGTTTAGGTAAGCCTGAGAAAGCAATCATGGATCTTGCTGCTTCTTTGAGGGTTCTGTTGCGTCTCTCAGCTACACCATTCTGTTGAGGAGTTCTTACTGCTGAAAGCTGATGTAGTATACCGTGTTGTCCACAGAAATCCTGAATGACTTTGTTTACGAATTCAGTTCCTCGATCAGACCGGATTTTGACAATACTCAGATCCTTTTCGATTTGAAGTCTTCGGAGCAAGTTTGGAAGGACTTTCTCAGTTTCATTCTTCTTTCTTAGAAACGATGTCCATGTATATCTTGTGTAGTCATCTACTACCACAAGAGTGTACTTTCTCCTGCTTAGACTAACTGGATCAACTGGTCCAAATAAGTCCATATGGAGTAGACTTAATGGCCTTGCATTGGTGTTAAGAGATTTCGTTTTGAACGAAGACTTGATCTGCTTTCCCTTTTGACATGCTTCACATACTTTATCCTTGTCATAGATTACGTTCGGTAATCCTTCAAGCAGTTCCTTTCTTGCAAGCTTGTTGATGGCCTTGAAGTTGAGATGATTGAGTTTATGATGCCATTCCCAACTTAGATCTCTCTTACTTTTGGCGACTAGGCAGGTATTTGGTCTCACTGTTTCCCACGTGAAAACATACAATTCTTTCTTCGTTTTGCTGTCAATACAACTTCATGAGATAGCTCTGAGATAACTTGACATAGATCTCGTGAGAATATAACTCTGTATCCTTTGTCACAAAACTGACTTGTGCTTAAAAGATTGAACTTTAATCCTTCAACATATGAGACTTCTTGGATGATTAAACCATTCTTCATAACATCTCCGGTACCCATAGTTCGTCCACTTGAGTTCCCACCGAAGACTACTTTAGGACCATTCTTCGCTTTATAATTGCTCAGTTCTGATTTATCTCCAGTCATATGTCTTGAGCAACCGCTATCTACATACCAGATGGTCCTGTTTCCCTGCATTCAAAGATTAAGTATTTTTAGGTACCCATACCTTCTTGGGTCCTTGTCGGTTAGCGGTGAGCTTGGGCATCCATGCATACCTAGAACTCGTAAGGTTCATCCTCGGTCCACGATACCCATTAAACACGCGATAATCATAAGGGATAGCATAGTAGGCTTGAGGTGACTTCGGTGAATAAACCTTTTGAAGAGAAGGTGTTTGTTTATTCGTGTTAACTCTAGTGTATAAGGTCTGTTTATGTCTATGATGGAGCAGAAACTTTGCTCTCGTCATTGGTTCATAATCCATAAGCCAGTCCTCATCACTCGGATATCGAGTACCTTCTCCACCTCTATGCTTGCTAGGGAACTTTTTGAAATTCTTGACATTACTCGGGTAAGAGTTCGGTCTTCCCTGAGGCATATCCTTGCGTTGCCTCTGTGAGTAATGTTGCCTCTTATTGCCTTGGAGTTTCCCTTTAGATTGGTTATTCCCAAGTGGTTGACCATTTGCGATACGACCGTGATGGTTCGGTACGCGAGGTCAATACCGAGGGGTCTGATGACTTCTCGGGTTACCGTTTTGGAAATCCCCTCTCGTAGGTTCCACAATACATGTTTCAGTCGAATCATTAGATCGACTCGTTGATTGTGGTTCTGTTCCATTTGTGGCGTTAATCACTGGCTCAAGATTTTCAATTTGTCCTTGGACAAAGACGGAGCTTAAACCTCCACTAGTAGAAGGGTCAGTTGGTCGTGTTAAGAGAACATGTTGACAAGAGCTGGAGTTATAGCCGAGTCTGGTTCTACTCCCTGATGGTCTTTGATCATCTACCATTCGATCCATTAATCTAGATGAATTTGTAAATGTCGCAAGTACCGCACGCAAGTTTTGCTCTCTATCATCCTTCGCTTTACACTCTTCCTCAAGAAGATGAACTTGCTTCTCAAGCTGGCTTATAGATTCAAGCATCTCAGCATTTTTGGACCTTAAGTCCTCGAGATCTTGTCTTTCTGCCAATAGCTTGGCATTCTCTTCTTTGAGTTTTAAGTGTGAATCCTCAATACCATCAAAACTCTTCATCATTCTTTCAAATGCTTCCTTAGGGTTTTCATGATATGTGGATTCGGAACTATAATTAGAAGAGTGGTTTTGTGAAGTTACCTCTTCTTCATCATCCATAAGGCACAACTCTTCATCTGAGTCCTCTTGATTGAAAAGACACAGTAGTCCTTTCTCATCTTCCGAACTGTCACTTTCTAAACTAGAGCTGGATGTGCATGACTCGTCGTTCTTTTCTCCTGACTTCTCTTCTACAGCTAGAGCCTTCCTTCGCCTATCATTCTTCTGGTTTTTGTTTGGCTCTTCGTCAGCATCATTTGATGCACTCTTCGGGTTGTGATAATTTCCCAAATTCTTCTTGTAGTTGTGCTCGTCCGGATGCTTCTTGACGATGGGATATGGACATTCGACTTTGAAGTGTCCAGGTTTTCGGCAGTTATAACATAGCACTTGTATTTCATCCTTCTCATGTGTTCTGGATCCGCTAGCCTTGTCATTGCTTCGATACTTCATTCTTCTCGTCTTGTCAGAGTTATCATAGGATTGATTCTTTCGCATGAATCTTTTGAACCTTCTCATGAACAAAGCAAGCTGGTCGTCAGTGAAAAAATCAGATGAGGGGTTAGTATTCGACCTTGGTGTTGATGATGAAGGTTGATGATTTGCAACTAAGGCTATGTTTCTCGTTTCAGGTTCTTCATCATTTTGAGCTTCCTTCTCGAACTCGTAGGCTTTCAGATCACTAAAGATCTTAGTAGTGCTCGTTGTCTTGAGGTCTCTATGATCTCGCATGGCTACTACTTTCATTTCCCAGCTTTTGGGTAGTCCTCGGAGAATCTTCAAGCTTATCTCCTTTTGTGTTAGCTTTTTCTCATCAAGATCATTGATTTCCATCAATAATTTTATGAACCGAGCTTCCATTTCAGTTATGGACTCCTTTGGGTTGAGTTTGAAATCTTCAAACTTCTTCATGGCAATGGTTAGCTTGTTCTCCTTCTCTTGTTCGTCTCCATCACCTATGAGCATAA
Source organism: Ipomoea triloba (assembly GCF_003576645.1). Lineage (NCBI taxonomy): Eukaryota > Viridiplantae > Streptophyta > Magnoliopsida > Solanales > Convolvulaceae > Ipomoea > Ipomoea triloba. Next base: position 17,370,008 of record NC_044923.1, on the reverse strand, counting down.
GTACATCCCAGATTTCTTTAGTAGTCTTGCACTTTCTTACTCTCGGGAACAATGATTCGTCCAAAGCCTTGTAGAGTATATCCTTGGCTATATTGTCGAGATTTACTCGGGTTCTCTCTTCGGTAGTCAGCAAGGATTTCTCCTTTGGAATCATTTCTGGTGATGTCGGATCGGTAGCAACACGATTGGGGTTCACTTGTAGTATCTGGATGGGTCCAATAGTTATCACGTCCCACATCTCATCATGCATGGCAGACAAGTGAGCCTGCATGCGCACTTTCCAATCATCAAACTTGTCCAAGTTAAACATAAGAAAATGCCTATGATGTTCCATTTTAGACATAGTGCAAAGTTTGAAAATATTTTGATAAATTTTTCAAAAAGGATCACCAGGCAGTATACACAGAGTGTTCACCGTTCAAGGTAACTTGCTCTGATACCACTTGTTGGTCCCGATGGTAGCGATATGAGTCTAGAAGGGGGGGTTGAATAGACTCACAAGAGGTTTTTGAAAACTTTTTGACTAAAGAGATAAACGCAGCGGAAAGAGTATATCAAGTTTTATCTTTACTTTGCACTTAGGATTTTCTTTGAAAGTATTAAGTTTGCGATGATATATGCAATGCAATGCGTAACTAAGCCTACTCCACTCTTCTTCACAACACGTGAAGGTTTGCACTATAATCTCCTTTATAGTACAATCTCCGTTACAACAAGCTCCTTTGATCACTAAGCCCGGCAGCCTTGTTGTTGTAGGCTTTTCAACTTCTTCCAAGTTTACTCCCCCTCTTTCTACTTCACTTGTAGAGATGGTTGAAAGATTGTGATGATTCTCCAACTTGAAATTCTTGTTCTTTGCTTCCTTGATCAACTTCTTAATCACACAAGAACTTCTAATGAGATCTGAATATCACTTGTAAGCTTTATGAATATCACACTGAAAATTTTTCACTTGAATGACAATATTTCGCGTATTTCAACCTTGTCAAAGTGAGATGGGACAAGGGTATTTATAGGTGGAATTTCAGATCCGTTGGAGGGAAAAATGAAATTCAAAACCTATTGTCCAGTGTGTAATATCCAATGGGTAGTGTTCTCTTCTTTTTCAGAATGTCAGTACTTTCTAGCCGTTTGTCCACTTTTGTGCAAGGACAATTTGTCTTTTGTCCCTCAAAAAGGTGACAATCATTAAATGCTCCTTGGGATCGTTGCATAGGACCCAAAATGTCATTCAGTTATACCCATTCTTAAGGCAGTGGACAAGACAACTTATCAGAGAATGTCTTTGCCTTGGTTGTGAGAGAGAATGATTGACCTTATCATTTCTCTTAATCTCCTCGAGTCAATCACACTTTTGATTGCTCGGTCATAAAAGCTTGGCCCTTCCGTGTTTTGACCTAAGATCCCAGTCTTCGGTTCTCCAAGTCTTCGTTTCTTCGCATCTTCAACTCTTCGGATAGATTACTCTTCGGTTTAAGTCTTCACGACTTCGGTATGTAAGACTTAGATCCTTAGTAAACGAAAAATACTAAGGATTCGGTTACCCTGTAAGACTAAGATACAAAGCATGATCTATTCTAAAGACTTACACAAAAGTTAGGGGTCTCCTCGTATAGTTTGGTATCATCAAAATCAATAACTCGGGGTTCCTAACACCGAGACGTAGTAAACGGGCGAGAGTTGAAAAATCATTTGGTCCCGATTTTCTAACTTACTTATTAGAATATGATTCGAATACTCTAACATGTTTGATAGAAAATGAACAAGATTTTCTCTTTTGCTTGATTGAAAACGAACCTCGGACTTATAAAGAAGCTGTGACTTCTACGGAGGGTCCAATGTGGAAGGAAGCGATCAAAAGTGAAGTGGATTCTATCCTACAGAATCACACTTGGGAACTTGTTGATCTTCCTCCAGGTTGTAAACCTTTAGGATCCAAGTGGGTCTTTAAAAGGAAAATGAAACCAGATGGTTCCATCGAGAAGTATAAGGCTAGACTTGTAATCAAGGGTTACAGGCAACGAGAAGGCCTTGATTACTTCGATACGTATTCTCCTGTAACGAGAATAAACTCCATTAGGATGATCCTTGCCATAGCCGCATTGCGGAATTTGGAAGTTCATCAAATAGATGTGAAAACAGCTTTCTTAAATGGTGAATTAGATGAGGAAATCTATATGGACCAACCCGAAGGGTTTGTGGTTCCGGGCCAAGAAAAGAAAGTATGTAAATTAGTTAAATCGCTCTATGGTTTGAAACAAGCGCCTAAGAAATGGCACGAGAAGTTTGACCACTCGATGTTAACTAATGGATTTAAAATAAACGAAAGTGACAAATGCATCTACGTTAAGGAAACGGTAGATGGCTATGTCATTCTTTGTTTATATGTGGATGATATACTCATCATTGGTAGTAATGATCGAAGGATCAAATCCACCAAGAACATGCTAAATGCAAGATTTGACATGAAGGATATGGGTTTGGCTGATTTAATCCTCGGGATTAAAATCATTAAAATACCTGATGGTCTTGTGTTGAGTTAATCTCATTATGTTGATAAAATCCTTGAAAAGTTTAACAAGAATGATAATCAATTGGCTAATACACCGTTTGATACAAATTTTCAACTAACCAAGAACCACGGAGAGTGTATCTCTCAAGTAGAATATGCTCGGGTAATTGGTAGCCTGATGTATCTTATGAATTGTACAAGGCCGGATATTGCCTATGCTGTTAGTAAGCTTAGCAGGTATACTAGCAATCCCGGTGTGATTCACTGGAAGGCAATAGTAAGGGTTATGAGATACTTGAGGTATACTCATGATCTCGGATTGCACTATGTAAGATATCCTGCTGTACTCGAAGGGTATAGCGATGCTAGCTGGATATCTGACATTAAGGATTCTAAATCCACGAGTGGTTATGTGTTTACACTAGCCGGTGCAGCCGTTGCATGGAAATCTTCCAAGCAAACAGTAATAGCTAGGTCCACAATGGAATCAGAAATGATTGCCTTGGACAAATGCTGTGAAGAGGCTGAATGGCTACGCCATTTTTTGGAAGATATTCCTAGTTGGGAAAGACCTGTACCTCCAATTTGTGTGCATTGTGATAGTCAAGCAACAATTGGGAGAGTACGGAGTCAGATTTATAATGGTAAGTCTAGACATATGCGTCGTAGACATAATACCATTAAACAACTCCTCGCAACTAGTGTTGTCTCGATTGACTTCGTGAGGTCAATAGACAATATAGCGGATCCGCTAACCAAAGGGTTGAGCAAAGAAGTTGTCGAGAAGTTGGCACGAGGAATGGGTCTAAAGCCCTTGGAATAAAAAAATTCCATAGTGGATACCCAACCTAGCTGGCACCTAGGTTCAATGGGACAACTAAATTATGGAATAGCGTGTCACTGTGGGGGTCCCCGGACTCCCTACCACTCCTCGTTAAAACAGTGACTCCCGATTGAGGCTAGCACATTAGTGCTTTAATGATTCGAGTGTATTTGACATATGCTATGTATGCAATGTCAATTGACATATGTTGAGTTGCGGGAAACTCGAGAAAGAATCACCTATGTGAGATAGAAGTGAGGGTCGCTTCAAAGGAGAATTGAAGGGGCTTAATTCTTTAGAAACTCTTGCAGAACCAGGAACGGTGTCCCACGACCAAAATGGGCACAGTCATGAGAACAAACCGTGGTTGGAAGGTTCCTGTGTGAGATTTGTCAATGTCTACACAAACGGCAGTCGGTTCAAAGACATCGCGTTCCACCGTACAGCTAGTAGAGTACATAGATCTCATGAGGCAAGGTTCAAAGGGTTACACCTACCTTTGCTATGCAGGAATCAATCGTTGAACGCAGTTGTTTCCGTTTTCAAAATACCCTTGAAAATCACATTTTCATTCATGTGGGGGATTGTTGGAAAATTGCACTAAAATGGCATTTTAAGTGGCCATTTTGTGGTATAAATATTTGTGGAAAATTGCACTAAAATCCCACGGTTTAGTTCGCCGGGTCCAAGTTTGTGTGCTCAAACAGCAGATCGTAGCACGTTTTATCCTGGGAAGCCTAGGCCGCAACGTTCCAACACCTCAGGAAGCGGCAAATAAGGTTTTAAGGATAGTGACAACACGACTCGTGCTTCCAACCACCCCGAAGGCCATACAGTTCACCTTGCTCGTATCTTCTAATCCTTTGTGGATTATTTCTGTGTAATTGTTCAATCCTACGTGGATTATTATTATTATTATTCCTTGTAATTTGTTTTGTTTTCGTTTTCCAATTTCTTGTATTTTCGATTGTCAGAGAGGACTTTCTCCAACAGAAAATTGCTATTTCCTTATAAATAATCAAGAATTTTTAAAAATATATATGTCATTTTTTACTTTTTAAAAATTAAAATAATTTAAATTTAGAAGGATATATTTTATGTGATTTTTTTAAAATTAATGTTAATACTCTCTTTGTCACATTTTACTTGTCACAGCTACGATTCATTGGTTAAACCAACTATTTCTTCTTTACTTGTTTTATTTAGTATTTTAAATTACTTTTAGATTTTTTTTAATGTTTTATAGCATTGTTAATGTAGTTTATAAATATATAAATTTTTTATACTAATTTATTTAATTTATTATTAAGAAAAATTATATTCAAAATAACTTCAGTTAATCTTAATTAATCACACCAAACACATAAAATGAAACATAAAGAGTATTAAATAAAATAATAAATGTGTTAGATATAAAGAGTATTAAATAATGCCTTTCAAAAAAAAAAAAAAGAGTATTAAATAATGTGTTAGAAAGCTAATAGTGTAGGGTAGTCGTTGAATTTTTTATTTTTAAAGAAAAAAGAAAGTCATCAGCCGCCACGATGGTTGTTTCTTTTTACGGACAATCAATAATATTTCATACTTGAAAGTGTTTCAATGGTCAAATAAATAGGAAATAAATTACTCCAAAAATAATTACAAGTTTGTTCCTAAAAATAAACGTGCAATGCTGACCAAATAATGTTTTCTATCAGAGGCATATCTTTTTCATTTCTTTATCTTGTGTTAATCAATACAGATGATTGTAATTATTTTCATCAATATATATACAGAAAGAGGTTGAAATGAAAACATGATTTTCTTGTAAAAAGTGAAAAGCAAGAAGGCAACTAGTTTGGTATCAGTCAATTGGAGATGGCGATTGATTAGTTGACATCTCCATTGATGGAGAAGGCGACCAAACTGGTCGCCTTCTCTGTCCGTTGGAGATGGCGACTAGTTTGGTCGCCATCTTTAGACGCTGGAGAATGCAACCAGCCCTTCTCCGGTGACGTGATGGTCGCCGTCGTCAATTTTCGCCACCATGGGCAGACAACCTATTGACCTGTTATTATAGGTCACTAATTGGTATTTTGATCTTGATGCACTAAATCAACATATTTATGTACGTAATTGCAACTTTCAAAAGTTCAATGGCCTAATTGACTTCTCAATTAAAGTTCGGAGGTGTATTTGACCATTTTCCATAAAAAAAATTTACCAAATTAAAATACCACATCATTTTTTTTAACATATATTACTCTTTGCACTAGTAATATAAACTTATGCACTTGTAATATAAAACTTTTGTATTTTGCAATATAAATCTTTGTACTTCAAAGTTAGAAAAATTATAAAATTATAAAGTTTCACTACGCGTTTTTGTTTTCTTTTAATTTCCCTTCATTCAAGATTTCAGCGGTGTTGTTCTGTACTAATAGTAATACACGTGTGATCTAATCTCATATAGTCATATGCCAATCTAAAATGATAAGGGTTGAGAATTAAGGGAAAATATGGTAACATTTCTGTAATTATGATGGTGAATTTGGAAACATTTTACATCTGTTAATAACTATGCACTCATGTGTGTTACTATTAGTTATATACAAATTCACTATCAAGTGTTTTCAAATGTACCGTTGTAATTATGAATTACTCTCACATCTCTTTCTATTTTTTCTTAATTTTCCGCATTTGACCATTGTAGATGGACGAATGATATTAGTTTGCACATTCTTTCCCGACTACTTGTTATCATTTGAACCTGATATCATTTTTTTAATTTTAGGTTTTTTTATGTTTTTGTTTTAGATATATTGTTATATTCCATATTCATTAATTGTATTTTAAAAATTTATTAATGAACAAATTTTACTTTTAATCATCGATTATTGTGACATTGTCGCATTTAATCATATTCTTTTAATTTTATCTTTTTTACGTCATTTAATTATAGTTGTTTTCACTATTATTCATCTGATTAATTTTTTTTTTGTTTAATAAAGATGATTAATATGTCATTTTATCATTAAAACATTTTTTCCAACATGTAACGGAGACGTGAAACAAGGTTCAAACATTAGGGCATGTTTACTAACAGAAAACTGTTTTTTGTTTTCTGTTTTTTAATTTTTCAGTTTTCATTCTCTGTTTTCCATTCTCTGTTTTCTGTTTAGAAAACTTGTTTACTAACACTTTATTTTTCAAATTTATTTTTTATATTAACGTTATAAAATTAACAAAAAATAAAAATATATCCGAACAAATAACCTATTAAGTTCACATAAAAATTTACTTTAGATAATATTAATATCTTTTGAGCTAATATTTAAAATATGTTTGGATATATTTATTTGAATGACATGTATATAATATATAACTTTTTATTTTGAACTCTAATATAGTAATATATGTGAAATTTCGATATCCGATATCGGGACCAAACTTGTATCCGATATAACATAATTAAAAATATCCGAACGAATAACCAATTGAGTTCAATCAAAATATAAAACCTAGTATAGATTTCAATTTTTACTTTTGATAATGTGAATGATGTATAATTTTAAGCATAAGCAAATAAGTTATGTTTAAATAAGTAATGCAAGTAGAAAAGATAGAAGATGATGATGAATGTAATCATAGTAATGAACACATATGTAAGTAGATAATCGTGAGAATGTAGTAATAGTGACATATAGTCTAATAGATTATAGCTGATTCTGTTTTCCATTTATAAAACAGTTTTTAATAGTATTTCAATTTTTTAGAAAATTGGAAAATTATTTCCTGTTTTCAAAATAGAAAACTGTGTTAGTAAACATGTTTTCTGTTTTCTGTTTTCTAATTTTCCAAATTTTCAGAAAACTGGAGAAAATTTCCAGTTAGTAAACAGGCCCTTGATTTTTCAGTCTCAATCCCAAATTTAAATATTAAAATAATTACATAACTACTTTATGTCTGTATTCGTACATCCCGCCATGTGGTTCCCGGGCCCATGCAGTACACAGTACTATTTAATGTTGCTTTTCATTTATGATGCCCTGTAATTTTAAAATTTATAAGTGTACTTTTAAAAAAATAATTAATATTTAAATATATTTAAAGAAAAATATTTGTAAATATACATTTATAATTTTTTTACATTTATATGTTTTTCTTATGTACTATATTGCATTTTGTATTTTTACTATTGTGATTTCTTTAACTTGGTTCGCATTTCTTATGTAGCATATTGCATTTTATATTTTCACTATTGTGATTTCTTTAACGTGGTACACATTTCTTATGTGATATATTGCATCTTGTTTTTCACTGTTGTTCACACTTACAAACTGATTAATCCTAAGCCCCAAATTCCCTACCCAAGGGTAATGGAGGAAGTAAATCGCAAGTCATCCAGTCTCTAAACTGACTAATTCTATGTCGCCATAACTGCTGCCCAAGGGTGCTAGAGGAGGTTAAAAAAAAAAAAGGTACTGGTGGAAGTAAATCGCAAGTCACCCAACCTCTAAACTGACTAATTCTACGTCGCCAGAACTACTGCCCAATGGTGCTAGATGAGGTAAATTACAAGTCGCCCCGTCAGTATTGTACACAGACTAATCTTAAACCCCTAGAACCCCTGCCCAAGAGCGTTGGAAGAGGTAAATCGTGGGTCGCTCAGTCATTCCTCAATTTCCACCCCTTCCTATTAAAAAAAAAAAAGAAAAACAAAACTTAAGAGATCCCAGTTTCACCAAACTAATCCTAAGCTCACAGGACCCCACGCCTAGAGGCTATGCAGATGTGAATCGTGTGTCACGCAATCAGTCCACCGGTCAAATCTTAGTCTTCATGTGCCTAGAGCCTGTGCAGATGTAAATCGTGTGTCACGCAATCAGTCCACCGGTCAAATCGTAGCCTTCATGTGTATACAAGTGATCTAATCCAGACCTTACAGCATCATTGAGCATTTTTCTTATCCATGCTTCCAATGAAATTCGAACCTCCACACTATCATCTCTAGTCATGACCTTTAAATCAGGCGATAAACCAATTACACTACTCCCCGGGACAATTTCCACTATTGCATGTACACTCTACAAAGAATCTTCTTAATTTCAATCAATTTTTCGAATTTTAGACTGCTACTAAAGCAAGACTTTTAAAATAACATGTGAACCATTAAGTTAACTCGAACCATTAAGTTAACTCCCGTGGGACTACTTATCGTTTTCATTAGCCCTTTCATTTGTTTGGTGCGTTGAAGTTTTGGTACATCCAATTGTTTAATTGATCGAGGCAACTGGCAAGGTGGGTCAACAGTAGTAGTTGGAAACCTAAAATCGATCAATATCCACAACGAGGAATTCATGTGTGCATTGTCACTCGTTTTCCTGTCCGTAGATTAATTACTTAATATACTTTGCCTCTGTACCCAAACATTATTATCATATATTTTTAAAAATGTATTATGGTTTTGACATTTCTAGAGGACGACAATTTGATATGATTATAGTATGAATATTTGCTATCCTCGTAGTTTGTCTTGTACCTAAACAATAGAATATAATGTAGGGTGAGATCTCAATAATATTATAGTTACGCACTTACACAGTAAATTTAAAACTACAAAATTATAAATTTAATTTTTGTCATAACATTAATTGAAATTTAAATTAGATCTTTATGGGTAGTTGGACTCCAAGTAATTATATATATTTATTGCATATTTCTCAAACAAACAATAATAAGTAAAAACAATGATATGATTGCAATTCAATTCTGATTTTGAATCGTCAGCTATTCATGGTTCCGGATTCAATTTGAAGCGTTGGTTCAAAATTTTACTCTTTTTTTTTTTTTTTTTGGGTTCAAGACAAGAACCGGTAGTTTCGATTCGCGATTTTAATAAACTGAAACTCAAATATGGGTTCGGTTCTAAATCATAATCAGAACCTTTTTTATTGGTTGCTACAGTGTTTGGTTCGGTTTGAACCAAACAGTGGTCATCCCAACATATATATAAGTAATAATTTGTTGGAAAATAAAAATAAATGAAATATTTATTTTAAGGATAAAGATGCCCATTTAACATATCAAGGAAAAAACTGTCACTTTTTGAATAATTGAGGAGGCTAATAGCATCTCCAACCCATTTAACACTAAGGCGCTTGGTTCAGGTAATCTGAGTTTGGTAATATTATATTACCTTGTTTGGTTCAAGTTTTGAGATTATCTGGTAATGTTATATTACCTCAAAGCTGATGGGGCGGTAATGTTTCAAGGTAACGTGATTACCCCATTTTCTTAGGTAATCTTATATTACCTTGAATTATTCCAACTTTGCCCTTGTTAACTAATAATAATAATAATAATAATAATAATAATAATAATAATTACAATAATAATAATGAAATAAATATATTTGTATATAATTAAATATACATGTGTCTATTTATATATATATATATATATATATATATATATATATATATATATATATATATATATATATATATATATTATTGAAGACATTATAGGAAATTGATCTATATAACCTAAAATATAACTCTTAACCAAACAAGGCAATATTATATTCCACAATCCAAACCAAACACAAAAAGTAATCTTGCATTCTCAAAATCTCACATTACCTTCCTGGAGGTAATCCTAGTACTTAAGATTCCGTGAACTAAACGCAAGAACATCCTCAATAGCTTGGTTTTTGCACAAATTTTAAGATGACAAGTAGGAGAGGAGGGAGGGAAACAAATTAGTTTTCAAAAAAAAAAAAAAAAAAGGAAAAAGCTATGTTAACACGGGCATGTGGAGTGCACGCGTCTGGCTGGGTATGCACACCAGAGTTGTTTGTTGGTGGTCTTCTTTTTTCTTTTTTTTTAGTGAGGCCCACTTTTGTTTCAAAAATTAGGTTCTCCTGCAACAACTCAATACCTTCTCTATCCTCTCCCTCTCTCCTCACATAAGCATTACAACCTCAAGGCATATTTTTTGAGGAAATTTTGTCAGATTACGAGGAGAGAGAAAAAAACAATTTTCAGGCTAATTTTTTTTTTTAAAAGGTTTTACTCGCCTAGGGTTGTGTGTAGTACACGCAAAAAAAAAAAAAGCTATGCTGACACTCCCACGGGCATGTGGAGTGCACGCATCTGACTAGGTGCTTCTAGTGTGCTTCATGCACACCGGAGGTGTTTGTTTCTTTTTTCTTTTTTCTTTTTTTTTTTTTAGTGTGGCCCACTTTTGTTTTAAAAATTAGGTTCTCCTACAACAACTCAATACCTTCTCTCTCCTCTCCCTCCTTCCTCACATAAGCATTACAACCTCAAGGCATAGTTTTGAGGAAATTTTGTCAGATTACAAGGAGAGATCAAGGAGAGAGAGAAAACAAAAAAAAAAAAAACAATTGTCAGGCGAAAACAATTTAAAAAAAAAAAAGTTTTACTTACCTAGGGTCGGGTGTAGTACACACGCCCTTTGGACGCGAAGCTTGTGCTGAACGTGCATCTAAGGAGAGTAGCTTTTCCTTTTCTCTCTCCACGCGGGCCTTACATTTGGAGACACAAACCCACGATGCAACAATCCAAACCTTCTCTCTCTAACACTATCTCTTCCACCTAAGATCCAACCTCCTCAAAATACACCCCAAAAACTCTATTGGGGATGACCTAAAACACTGAATGTCACACCAAACAAAATATTGGATACAAAAGGAATTAACATATAAAAGCATGGGCAACACAGTAAAAAAAATTACCCAGAAAATGGCGTGGATGAACATTGTTGTGCCATATTTGGCGCAGCACTGCTCACAAACGACCAAAAAAAAAAAAAGAGGTTGATTTGGCACTACATTGGAGTTGAAAAAGGGCAAATTTGATGTTTTGTTGTCTTGTTGGAGATGACCTAATGTGAATATATGAATAATTAAAAGGGAAAAAGTGCTATAAGTTTATAATTCAAGGAGGAAGTGTAATTTTTCATATTATTTTTTTTTTGAAATAAATTTTTCATATTATTATATTAATGAAGTTGTTGTTGTTGAAATAAAAGATATTAGCTTTCAGTTTGTAAAACGATTTGTAAATATAATTGTGTTATTCATAATCTTATAGGAAATTATGAATGCAGTTTCTATGTTTTATTATAGTGAGTGACATGTTAATTACTCCTCTAGTGTTTATTTCAAGTTTTAATAATTAATATAGTATTTAACTAGTTATAATTTATTTCAAAAAAATAAAAATTTAAAATTTTTTTAATTATAACTATCAGTCACAATATTTTAAAATTTTGATATTTTTACATGTTCTAGAAAGAAGTATTATGATTAGATATTTTACCTGCGTGATAATACTTTTTTTATAAATTAATAAAAAAATATTATATTTTAATTAAAAGTATTGCATGCATTATGTCATAGCGGTTCTATTTGGCAGAGCTTATTTAGGAGCTTATAACTCGTTTTAGACTATTAATAAGTTATAAGCTTTGAGTAAAAATGTTTTCAAAATAAGTTAGTAGTTTAAAATAATTAAGTACTTATTTTGAAACGTTACCTTATGTAGCTTTTCAAAAATAAGCTAGTAGCTTTGTAACTTTTTTCCATATATATCCTTATTATTTTAAATAAATGACATCCTTACCCTTCCAATTAAAACCCTTTTCTCTTCTCCTATATATATATCCACAACTTTTCACCGCCCAACAACCCCTTCATCTTCATTCGAACAAATCGTAACTACAACAAACCTCTATTGAGATGAAGGAGATTCGCAACAATATTGCTACTTCATTATGGGATGGTAGATCATGATTATGCTAATAGTTTCATTTCAAAACATTAAATTTTAATATGTAAACAAGCGTATTTAAATTTAAAACTATTTAAATTCTATGAAAATGTTCTTTTCAGTCTTTTTACATTTATCACTTTATCAAAAAGTTATTTTTACCAAAAACTTTTAAGCATAATAGCTAGCTTAACAACCTTTCAGTTTTCAACTTCTAACTTATACATTTTCAACTAGGTTTATCAAATATAGCCAGCCTCTCACAAAAGCTACTCTTAAACTAGATTTTATATCAAATATATATTTTATCGAATGATATTTCATTCATGTGATGGGTGGTACAGATCTTTATGCATATGCCAATTACTTATAAATTAATCTATTGCAAATTAATAACATAAAGCATACTATATAAATTCCCCGTACACAATTTAAATTGCTATTTGCTACTCAGCTTACTCTGTATTTAAAAAAAATAAATTGATTATTATATAATATTAATTAAAAAAAAAAGATTTTTCTTAGTTTCTATTGACTATTGTTAGAGCATCACTATTGGCCACCTTTTTTAAAAAGTTTGTTCATAGGTGGAGGGTGATGAGAGATAGGTTTCTACTTTTAAAAAAACAAGTTTAAATTTTTTTGAAAATATAAAATAAAAAGAAATTTTGGACATTGAACGCATTGCATGCATTTGTGTTTCTTAATTGATGTGTGTACTGCACGCTTTTGCTGGGAGCGTTGAATGATCTTTTTTTAATACTATTAACTCTGTTATAATGTAGTATTGCTCATAACTACTTTCTCAATCAAATGAAGCATAAAGAGCTAATATCGCCTCCACTGAGACTCGAACTCACCCATCTCCCATGTGGGGGTGCAACTAGACCATAATGTCTTTGATATAAATCTCGTATTATAATGTTACGTATTTAATTCTTGTCAACTCTTTTAATTTAAACTTTTAGTAAGTTTATTTAATACATAGTACACCCAAAATAAGGATTTTGAGTTTATCTCTTTACTAAAAAAATCTTCTCAAAAAAAAAAAAAAAAAAAAAAAAAAAAACTATTTGTCGCAACCTTGTTGACACAAGTTTGACGAAGTTGATATTGTAAATCTAAATTCGTCCCTACTTTTTATTAGCACGTGTTTTATTTATTTCATGAATTTTTTAATTTAAAAAAAATGATATTCTCTCCCAATTATTCAACTCCGCTGTACTCTTACTAGCTCCGTCAACCACAAGCAATTATGTGTCTCTCATAGTCTCATCCATCCTTTCTATGTATGATTTCTATTTAAATATCCCATCTTTATATTATTACCCCCACTCCATAAATTTCCTTCTTGCTTATCCTTAATCTTTTCAATCTTTTTTTTTTTTTATAAAAATTTTAGTTATGGTGATGGGAAATGTTGTCGGAGTTTTTTTCTTGTTTTCGTGTCTGGTTTTTCTGTTGCCGGTTTTTTGTACGGCGGAGAGTTTGTGGTTGAAAGATCGGGTGATGGGTGTGGCGAATGATAGCCGGACGGTGGAGTGGATGAGGAGGGTAAGAAGGGAAATTCACAGGAACCCGGAGCTTGCGTACGAGGAATTTGCTACGAGTGCCCTTGTGAGGGAGGAGCTCGACCGGTTGGGAGTTAAGTACCGGTGGCCGGTGGCCAAGACCGGCGTCGTCGCCACCATCGGCTCCGGCTCCCCGCCGTTCGTGGCGCTCCGGGCCGACCTCGACGCCTTGCCCATTCAGGTTAGTTCCCAGTCTTGCCACCGCATAGTCGGGCAACTCAACTAGTCTCAGACATGAAATTTGTCGCGAGAGACTCACCTGTGGGAGCAACAAAATAAAGGGGCTAGTGAACAGAAGTCTAGCATGTCTAGCCTCTATCATAATTTACTTTCTACAAACTGTGCCAGCAGAGACTAAATATCGAGTCTCAGCAGCTCTCGACACTGTGCGAGCAACCCCTCGAAATAAAGAGAGAGTCTAGCAATTTACTCTCTATAAACTGTCGGGTCAGGGTTGGGCGATTCCACCTTTTATGTTTCCAGTCTAAATTTGATCATCATATTTTCTATTTTTTGAAAAAGAATCCCAATAAATATAGGTGAAAAAAATTGTGTGGGTATAAATTAAGGTATATAGATACTTTAATTTGGGGCATATAATCACTTGAATATATTCTTGGCGCAGTACTTTTGTGTTAGTGGTGGCTGCCGTGGCGGTGTACGGCGGTTGTAGTTGTCGACTACAGTCTCAGCAGTCTTAAAGTCAAATGCCACATTTTAATTACTATTCAATTTGTATATATAAATATATTTTCTAAATTATATTATTATGTTGTTATCGAATGTGGCTTCGCATAATCTTCTTAGATTGAAAGTTATTTCTAGACCTAGGCCCTGTTTGGTAAATAATCAGCATATCAGCCAATTTTAGCTTATTTGATCACTATTAGTTGGTAAATAATAAGCTTTTTGTAACTCCAAAATGCTAAAATTCAAAAGGCTACTCAAAGTAGCCTTTTCAAATAGCTTTTTGAGAAAAGAAATTATATCAAACAGCCATTAGCTAACAGCTAATTTATCAAACAACTTTCTACAATCAGCCAATGTTATCAACAAATCATACCTTCTAACCCAAACAACCAACCCAATCAGCTAACATCCATTTACCAAACAGGACCCTAGTCTTGTTTCGCCTAAACTTTTATAATACATTTTGTTTTGCTCTATGATCATTTTATAAAGTAATTTGTTTTGATAAGTAAACTGAATAATGTCTTTTGTCCTAACTGAAAGACTAATATTGTTAATATAGTAGGTAAAATGATAAGTAAATTGAATAATGTCTTTTGTCCTAACTAAAAGACTAGTATTGTTATAGTAGGTAAAATGATAAGTAAATTGAATAATGCCTTTTATCCCAACCAAAAGACTAAGCAGGTAGGACTGTCCCAATTAATTTAGTCAGACTATTGACTTGGTAATCATAAAGTTTTGAGTTTAACTCTCGAGTCTATCTCTTCTTTATTTTTGAAGCAGTTGAACATATCACGTGAATAAGGGGTAGAAAGTAGGTTGTGATATTACTTGGTCAATAATAGTTTGTCCTACACGTAGGAAATGGTGGAGTGGGAGCACAAGAGCCAAGTTGATGGCAAAATGCATGCTTGTGGACATGATGTACATACTGCTATGCTTTTAGGTGCTGCAAAGATTCTTCACCAACTACAGCACGATTTACAGGTAATAAATGTGGTACATACATTATTGCAATTAAGTTTCTTAAACAAACAAAGAAGCTAGTTGTACTTAGTACAACACTATTAGCCAAATTGAGTTGTAGTTGTCAAATTATACCATGGACCCATAGGGTTGTGCTTGCATTGTGGACTTTGTTCTAAAATAATATGCAGATTATGTGAATCCACAATATCATGTGTCAATTATTATTGTGTGGACCGTGGTCCTGGTCCATATAGCTGTAGTAATCATATTATCAAATAATGTACATTCAGTATGCAAATAATGTACTTTTAGTATATTAAAAAGAGTCATTTCCATTTTTGGTCCTATTGTTATTTTGGCATTGTCAATTTTAGTCCACTTTATTAATTTTTGCCACATTACGACCAGTCTTATTTAGTACTTGCCACTTTTAGTCCACTGTTAAAATTTTCGTCAAATTACCGTCCAAAATAGGGGTATTTTTGGTCTTTTCATGCTTTGGTCATCTCCTTGACCCTTTGTCGTGGTTTTCCTCACACATTTTCATCCATTGAAGAGGTCCGACAAAAGCTATGTGAGCCACATTACAAAGCCATGGCTTTTACCGGACCTCTTCATTGAATGAAAATCTGTAAGGAAAACCACTACAAAGGGTAAATGAGATGATCAAAGCATGAAAAGATCAAAATACCCCTGTTTTGGACGGTTATTTGACGAAAATTTTAACGGTGGACTAAAAGTGGCAAGGACTAAATAAGACTGGCCGTAATGTGGCAAAAATTAATAAAGTGGACTAAAATTGGCAATGCCCCAATAACAGTAGGACCAAAAATGAAAATGATTCTATTAAAAATGTACATTATATTCAGGGAATATGCATTATTTGAGTATTGAAAGTACATTATTTTGTATAATGTACATTCAGTACACAAATAATGTACTTTTAGTATATTAAAAATATATTTTTTGTTATGGTCAACACAATAGTTTACCTATAATGTGTACCATGGTCCATGATATAACAATCGAGTTGTAGTAATGTTATGTTGGGCGGAGGTCAGTGAAGAGTCATGTCTAGCATCAGGTGGATAGGGGATTATTGGGAGTGGAGGTCAAGGGCAAATCTACCAACTTGCCTCTAAAAAAAAATGTGGTAGTATAAGAAAATAAAGTTGTGTCTTTACTAGCTACTAACTATAGCTTGTGGTGTAGTGTTAAGCGTTTGATCCTAGATGCTATCAGTAGATTCATCATATTTTCTTGATTTAAAATTTAGACATGTTTTATGTAATTGGATGATCTTGAATTATAGTTTATGATATAGGGAACCGTGGTGTTAATATTTCAACCGGCGGAGGAACGGGGAGTGGGAGCGAAAGACATGATAGCAGAAGGGGTGTTGGAAAACGTGGAAGCCATTTTCGCACTACATGTTGTCCACAACTATCCTACCGGCGTGTTTGCGTCACGCCCCGGCCAGTTCCTCGCCGGTTGTGGTAGTTTCAAAGCCATTATCAAAGGGAAAGGCGGTCACGCCGCCTTACCACAGGAGTCCGTCGACCCAATCTTGGCTGCTTCCACGGCTGTCATTAGTCTGCAAAGCATTGTGTCAAGGGAAACTGACCCTTTGGATTCACAAGTACGTATACTTTTTTGCATGAGGTTGGCTCTGATACCGAATTGAAGCATGTGCATGATTGGTTTTAGTTAAAAGTTTAAGCTGGTAATGGGATTGCACATTTTGTTTATATATTATATGCTCGACTAACCGAATTGTTTGATCAACTTTAAGGTTGTCTCGGTGGCCATGATTCAAGGAGGATATGCTTTCAATGTCATCCCAGACTCCGCCACCATTTCTGGCACATACCGTGCTTTCAGCAAGAAGAGCTTCTACGCACTCAGGAAGAGAATAGAAGAGGTAATTTATTCACTATCGTATAAAAAAAGGTCAAGTCCAGAACCAGGTAGCTATAAGATTGTTGGGCACAAGCCTAAAAGGTTAAGTCCAGCACCTTACTGGGAGAATTGTTGGGAAAAGGTCAAACCCGGCCTGAAGGGCCTAGTCCAACACTCTACTGGCAAAATTGTTGGGCGAAGATGAGGCCTAAAAGGCCAAGTCCAACGTGCTATTGAGAGAAGGTTGGACCTGAAAAGCCAAATACAACACCCTCAAGGCCGGGCCTGAGGGGGGTTCAGGGCGGGCACCTGCCCAGGGCCCATCTGTATACGGAGGCCCATAGGCCATAAGATATACAGATCACTTAGGGCTATTAATGAACCGAACATAAACGAACGGAGGCTGTTCGTGTTCGTTTGTTAAGAATTTTGGGGTGTTCGTGTTCGTGTTCGTTTGTTAAAGTTTTTGAAAATTCTGTTCGTGTTCGTTTGTTAAGCGTTCGTTAGTGTTCGTTAATATTCGCGAACACGTTCACGAATGTGTTCGCTAACGTTAACGAACACGTTCATGTTCATGAACACAATTTGTTCGTGAACAATAAATAATCTACGTTCAAATACTTAAAGAAAATGAACACAATTTGTTCGTGAACAATAAATAATCTACGTTCAAATACTTAAAGATTTTCGATTGACTGATTCAGATTGATTTGTTCATATAAGTGCCAGCTGCTTTTGTTCCTTTTTCTTTTTGTTAAGATTGATTTTATAATAATTTTTTTTAATACAATGTTGCCTAAAAAGCATTCATCCGGAAGTATTAAAAAAAAAAAAAAGTAAACAAATTGATCATCGAGAAACAAATTTTTCATATAAGGGCCTTTTTTTAATTCCGCCCAGGGGCCTATAAAACCTTTGGACCGGCCCTTACACCCTATTGGGAAAATCATTGGACGAAGATCAGATTTGAAAGGACAAATTGATCTTTCACTACTAGCTATACATTTTGAGATATGGATAAACGTTTGATCCTAACGGGATTAATTAGTATATGAATATGAATGACAGATTGTAAGGGCTCAGGCTGCGGTGCATAGATGCACGGTGGAGATTGACTTCGAGGGAACGGAGCATCCGACGCTGCCGCCGACGATCAACGACCGGAGAATCTACGAACATGCCCGGAAGCTTTCGAGGTTGCTGGTGGGAGAAGATGGGTTCCAGCTAGCTCCAAACTACATGGGAAGCGAGGATTTTGCAGTGTACTTAGACAAAGTCCCAGGATCATTCTTCTTGTTGGGGACAAGAAACCAGAAAACAAAATCCCTTTTTCCTCCCCACAATCCTTATTTTAGCATCGACGAGGATGTTCTGCCTATTGGGGCTGCGTTGCACGCCATGTTTGCCTATTCTTACCTCTCCAATTCCAGTAATCATATCGCCATTTCTTCATCCAAATAGTAGCTAGCTAGAGTTATAACCCCCAGCCAGCCTTAATTAGCTAGAATTAATTGAAGTAGAGATTTTCTTCTTCTTCTTCTTGGGGTAATTAATTAAGATCATAAGATGAAGTTAATTGTTTGTTGCAATTAATATTTTACCTCTTGATTTGTACAAATTCCATTGCCTTAGCTTTCAGCTGGAAGAGTGTGTGCATCAGTACATGTCTATATGGTAGAAGTAGGTCGACCTAAATCGGATTACCTAATATCCAAAATTTGAATTGAATTTTAAATTTTGAGTGAATCCGAATAGATATCAGTAGATATTTTTTAATTATATTATATACTAATATATAAATTTAGTTCGGATATGCAGGGTTAAAATTTTATTTATATTTGACCTGAAACACAAATTAACCTAGATTTTTATTCTAAATAAAATAATATAAATTATATGTTATAACTATTTCATGGTTACTAGTTAATTATTAGTATTTTTTATTTTTAATTTGATAATATACGAAAAAAACAAATACCTACACCAATAACAAATTAAAGTCATTAAAAAACTCAAAATTGATAAAAATAAAAGGAAAAAGGGTCAAATTCACCGGAGTTTGGCCGGATGTTCGCCGTAAGATCACCGGAAACTTAATTGACATGTAATCACAAGTCACCAACAGGTCAGTGGATTTAATTGCTCCAAAATAGAATGTTTGTGGATTTAATTGCAACCTTCAAATGTTCAAGGGCCTAATTGAATTCTTAGCAAAAGTTTGAGGGTGTATTTGACCGTTTTCTCAAAATAAAATTATTAGGGCCTTAACTTTATTTGTTCTTATTAGATTTGTAGATCATGTACGTAGGTATAAAATAAACAATAGACAAGTTTTTAGGTTTCCAAATAGGAGAGAGGAGAGATGAGTGAGAAAAAAGAAAAGAAAAATAAAAGAAAATAAAGGTCTGAAACCAAAAATAAAAAAAAAATAAAAAAAATGTATTTACACGCCCACGCGCCAAGCTGGGCACTAATTGTGCTCTTCACTCGTCTTACCAGCTTGTAGCATTGATTTGGTGGGTCCCACAAAGTCTGAAAATTCATATATTTGCAGGGAGATATCAAAAACTCTCTCCTTACCTTCTCTCCTCTATGTTGGCGAATTCCCTCTCAAAAACCGTGTAAAAATTACTAAGGCCATCCATATCAATGCATATTTGAGAGTTTATGTCAGTTTATTATCTTCATGGTGCAAAGTTGAACTG
This sequence comes from Ipomoea triloba, assembly GCF_003576645.1. Lineage (NCBI taxonomy): Eukaryota > Viridiplantae > Streptophyta > Magnoliopsida > Solanales > Convolvulaceae > Ipomoea > Ipomoea triloba. The sequence goes on along the minus strand of NC_044923.1, from coordinate 17,350,059 downwards.
ATGTGAAGGCCAAATGAAGGTAAAATAATTCTCCTGCAAGTTCCCATTTCATGTCAGAAAAGGGAAGAATTAAAAAAAAAAAAAAAAGGAAGCGCCGCCCAAAACGCGCGTTGGGCGCGTCATGGCCGCCAGCTGGCGGCCACACTGACTAAAACCAAACTTTTTATTTTATTTTTTTAATTTTTTTTTGTTTGTTCCCAGAATTTATTTTATTTTTTCCTTTTTCATTTTCTTCTTCCCACTCTCTCTTTCATAATCACACTTACAAAAACCCCTTAAAACCCGCGAAAAAACTCCACTGATAAGGATGCTCGAGCATCCATTATAGAAGTTATTTGGGAGTTTATTCATTATTTTTTTAGAAAGTGAGTGCTAACATGGCGGGGAGAGAGAGGAGGAGAGAGAGAGCAATTTTCACTCCTGCAAAACAAGGGTTATTTAAGAAAAAGTGGGATCCACACAGCATTTACTTTAGCCTCGCACGCCGTGCGTGGCTGTCAAACATGCGCCCACGCACCCGCTGGACACGCCTGACAAAGCCTTTAATTTTTTATCAGATTTCTTTTACTTTTTTTTTTCTCTCCCCACTTATTTTTTCTTTCCTAATCACACTTACAAAAACTCATCAAAGATCACAAAAGAACTATACTGTTAAGGATGCTCCAATGGGGAAGGCCTAAATGCCTAATATCACATGTGACATAACAATAATACTAAGACCAAATGTGAATGTTCTAATTAAAAAAATTAAAAATAAATTACCACTTATAAATTTAAGACAAAAAATGGAATTAACTCTAAATTTTTTATGTATGTACGGGTGTAATAATTTCTTTTATTAAAAAAAAACATAATTATACACATTAACAAATTAAAAAAAAAAAGAAAAAAAAAGCGCGGTATATATTCTTTATCAAATTTGGCAAATTATGATGTGGACCTGGGTCCAAAACTACGTCGTCTTTGTCTTTTTTTTTTTTTTTTTTTAAATTAGTAAACATATTGCTGAATATAGAGTTGTCCAAAAATGTGTGAATGTAGAGGTTTCAAAGTGTGAATATAGAGTATAGAAACCGTGAATGTAGATTTATGATTGTGTGAATGTAGAGTTGTCCAGAAATGCGTGGATGTGGAGGTTTCAGATCGTGAATATGGAGTATAGAAATCGTGAATGTAGAGTTATGCATGTGTGAATCTGTAATAGAGTTAAGAAGTTCTAGCAACTTGTAGCTCTGTAATGTGTGAATGTGCAGTTCTCAAGTCGTGAATGTGGAGTATAGGACCTGTGAATATAGAGTTTTGAATGTGTGAATGCATAACAGTGGTAATATAGTTACTAAACATATAATCATGTAATGTGTGAATGTGGAGTTTACAAATTATGAATGTAGAGTATAGTGTATGTGAATGTAGACCCAGGTCCACCTTGCAAAGTGCAATCATTATTGCATGGACCATGGTCCACACAGCTGTGTGAACCAAAAATAAAAAGTACATTATTTTAGTACTGAAAGTACATTAATTTTGTACTGTAGGTACATTATTTTAGGTGAAAGTACATTAATTTTGTACTGTAGGTACATTATTTTAGGGTACATTATTTTTGTTTTGTACTGTAGGTACATTATTTTAGGGTACATTATTTTTGTACTGAAGGTACATTATTTGATATATACTGTCAAATAATGTACCTACAGTACAAATATAATGTATGTTCAGTACAAAAATAATGTACTTTTTATTTTTGGTCCACGGCATAACAACCCACACAACTCTATAGAGCAGAATGTTCCACATAATTGGCCCAATCCTATTCCATTAACAATAGTTAAACCATGGATCCGGATCCATATTTCAAAGTGGACTCGTCACAATTTACATAATGAATGTTCACAATTAAAATTATAAATATTCAGTATATAAATTGAATGTTCACAATTAAAATTATAAATATTCAGTATATAAATTGTATGTTCACAATTAAAATTATAAATATTCAGTATATAAATTGTGTATTTTTTAGTTTTACCCGAGTTCACAAAATAATTTGCCAATTCATTAGCTTCCACATAATTGGCCCAATCCTATTCCATTAACAATAGTTAAACCATGGATCCGGATCCATATTTCAAAGTGGACTCGTCACAATTTACATACTGAATGTTCACAATTAAAATTATAAATATTCAGTATATAAATTGTGTATTTTTTAGTTTTACCCGAGTTCACAAAATAATTTGCCAATTCATTAGCTTCCACATAATTGGCCCAATCCTATTCCATTAACAATAGTTAAACCATGGATCCGGATCCATATTTCAAAGTGGACTCGTCACAATTTACATACTGAATGTTCACAATTAAAATTATAAATATTCAGTATATAAATTGTGTATTTTTTAGTTTTACCCGAGTTCACAAAATAATTTGCCAATTCATTAGCTTCCTTCTTGTGGCCCAATTCTGCAAAGCATAATGATCCACGTAAATGGCCCAATACTCTTTTTTTTTTTGGTAATACAAGAAAATAACAAGCAATCAAAAAAATAAATTAAACANTTGCCAATTCATTAGCTTCCTTCTTGTGGCCCAATTCTGCAAAGCATAATGATCCACGTAAATGGCCCAATACTCTTTTTTTTTTTGGTAATACAAGAAAATAACAAGCAATCAAAAAAATAAATTAAACAAAACATGGTCAGATGACCCCAATGCAGTTAGGCAAATTATTGCATGGACCATGGTCCACACAGCTGTGTGGACCAAAAATAAAAGGTACATTATTTTTGTACTGAAGATACATTATTTTTGTACTGTAGGTACATTATGTGATAGTATATATCAAATAATGTACTTTCAGTACAAAAATAATAAACCCTAAAATAATGTACCTACAATACAAAAATAATGTATTTTCAGTACAAATATAATGTACTTTTTATTTTTGGTCCACAAAGCTGTGTGGACCATGGTGCATGCAATAATGATTGATGAAGTTAACATCNAATTCTGCAAAGCATAATGATCCACGTAAATGGCCCAATACTCTTTTTTTTTTTGGTAATACAAGAAAATAACAAGCAATCAAAAAAATAAATTAAACAAAACATGGTCAGATGACCCCAATGCAGTTAGGCAAATTATTGCATGGACCATGGTGCATGCAATAATGATTGATGAAGTTAACATC
>NC_044923.1:17298775-17346844 GCF_003576645.1 Ipomoea triloba | reverse complement strand
AAAAAATAAATTAAAAAAACATGGTCAGATGACCCCAATGCAGTTAGGCAAATTATTGCATGGACCATGGTCCACACAGCTGTGGACCAAAAATAAAAGGTACATTATTTTTGTACTGAAGATACATTATTTTTGTACTGTAGGTACATTATGTGATAGTATATATCAAATAATGTACTTTCAGTACAAAAATAATAAACCCTAAAATAATGTACCTACAATACAAAAATAATGTATTTTCAGTACAAATATAATGTACTTTTTATTTTTGGTCCACAAAGCTGTGTGGACCATGGTGCATGCAATAATGATTGATGAAGTTAACATCCAATACTATTTCAGTACCATAATGATCAATAATGCAAATGGCCCTATAATATTTCACTAGCAGAACCATTCACACAATTGTTGCTTCATCTTAGCACTGAACATATTCTTGAAAGCATTATAATTTATATTGCCAATCCCCTTGCCTTGACTCAATCTTAGCTATTCAACTTTCTACCTGTTGGTATCATGTAACCTACATGTGATGAATATAATTTGGCACTTATTTCATATTTAATAATATGGTTAATTATGACTAGTCAATTAACCATATGGTAACTAGGTATAAATAATCCTTCTCCAACAACTTGAAGAAATTCTATGAAGTTTTGAGAGTTGATAGGTAGAAAGGATATCATATATTTTTTCATCCTACTAGTTGAAAGGAGCATATACCAATCCCTTGTAGAAAACATTACTTCTATTACAATTTAAGTGTTTAAGTTGTAACTTAATTAAGATGCCAAATATATCGTTCTTATTGTATATGTCTCATATGCTACTAGAAGATGATAGGTGTTAGAGCGTAATGAGTGGAATGGGGCAACTTGCCGCCATCTGCTATTGATATCGAGTTGGGACCACAGTTGGTGTTTACAAAACAAAGTTATGTCTTCGCTTCTTTAGGGACCACAAGTGTTTTTGAAAGCAAGAATATTGGGGACAACCACAAGCAAAGTTATTCTTTCTCATTTTCTCACAACAACAAAGATAAAATAAAAAATGGTGAGTTTGGATGAGAGTGACCTTTGAGAGAGAAGAAAAAGAAGAGCCGTTTGAGAGAGAGAATGAGTGAGGAGGACGGTCAATTTAGGATTAGGTTTTTGTCTTCAATAGCTAATATTAATGAAGGAGTATATATACAACTCAATAGGATAGCTCAAGTGGCAAGTGTACTTTCTTTGTAGGAAGGAATTATGAGAGAATTTGGATTTGATTCTCACAAGTCACAAGTGACAATTTTTCTTGTTACACTCCACATTTACCACATCGTGGAAGTGTTCATACCTGTGGGCATCGAGAGATAATATTTTTTTCTCATTGTGGAGCTCACAACATACTTAACCCCCCTGCACTTTTCTCTCTTTCCTCCAATTCAACATCTATCTACTCTTACTACACAAAATAATTCTCTAAAAACTTCTATCTACTCTTAACTATACAAAAAAATTCTCTAAAAACTTTTGCTGGAGATACTCTAAGCCCCAAGGGTGTTACTATTTGGCTAATTGGCCCTCAAAGAGAAGACCAAATCCAAATCCGCGTCAATTAGGAGCATAGTAGTCAGAGATCAGTTGTTATGTCGTGGACCCAGGTCTACCTTGCAAGGTGAACCTAGGTCCAATATGACGTCGTTTCACAATTTTTTTAAAAAAATTAAAAAAAATAAAATTAACGGCCTTAACGGTTCCTCAATCGCAAGAGAACACAAACTCTACATTCACATACCCTATACTCCATATTCACACTTTGAAAACTCCACATTCACACATTACAGGGCTATATGTTTAGTAACTATATTACCACTGTTATGCATTCACACATTCAAAACTATATATTCACAGGTCCTATACTCCATGTTCACAACTTGGGAACTCCACATTCACACATTACAGAGCTACAAGTTGCTAGAACTTTGTTAACTCTACTACAGATTCACACATTCATAACTCTACATTCACAAATTCTATACTCCATATTCACAATTTGAAATCTCCACATTCACACATTTCAATGAGCTGCTAGAACTCTGTTAACTCTACTATAGATTCACACATTCATAACTCTATATTCACAAATTCTATACTCCATATTCACACATTTCAGGATTATATGTTTAGTATTTTTTTTAAAAAAAATAGTGAAACGGCGTCGTATTGGAACCAGGTGGGTCCACCTTGCAAGGTGGACCTGGGTCCACAACATAATTTGGCAATCATTATTGCATGAACCATGGTCCACACAGCTACGTGGACCAAAAATAAAAAGTACATTATTTTTTTTTTTATATTGAATCTACATTATTTTTGTACTGTAAGTACATTATATATCAAATAATATATCTTCAGTATAAAAATAATGTACCTACAGTATAAAAATAATGTACTACTTTTTATTTTTGGTCCACACAACTGTGTGAACCATTGTCCACGCAATAATTTGCCATAATTTGGCGTCTGAGATTGCAAAAACTTAAAGACAATTAGACAAAAGTATAAATAAGTAAAAATAATAATACGCAGTAAAACAGATGCAGCCCTGGAGGCAAATTATACTGTGCACCACGGTGCACATAGCAATGTGCACCACGTACCTAAACGACGTCGTTTTGAGCATTGTAAACTAATCGTCCATTTTTTTTTGGAAATCACGTTTCCCGTTTCGGCCGGTCTTTGTATTTATGTTAATATTCTGTGTATTTCAGACAATCATTCTGTGTATTCTAAGCAACCGTTCTGTGTATTATAGGCAACCGTTATGTGTATTCATGTTAGTAACACATGTTGTGATTTCATGTTAGTAACAAATGTTGTGATGTGTTTGTGCATTCGAATGTTTAGGAGGATGAGTTCTGTGTATTTTGTGTAAATATTATGTGTATTCATGTTATTAACACAAGTTGTGATGTGTTTGTGCATTAGAATGTTAGGAGGATGAGTTCTGTGTATTTTGTGTCAATATTCTGTGTATTCTGGGCAAACATTCTGTGTATTCTAGGCAAACGTTTTGTGTATTATAGATAATGATTATGTGTATTATAGATAATGAATTCCCTGACTCATTCGCGTCCGCATCTACTAATACCGAAACGACGTCGTTTTACGAACGTGGTGCACATTGAGCCCCGGAGATAGAAGTAAAACAGTAAAGAAGGAAGATTAATTTTGGAACTTATACAAATTTATCTCGCTTCGACTCTATTCATTCCTCTACGATCTACGCTTCTTCGCAATCCTTTTTTTGCATATTTCTTATCGATTCGATTCAGGTTTGTGTTTTCCCCTTCAAGCATTTTATTTCACCTTCTGAAATTCAATTGATCTTCTGGATTTAAACGTTTTGTTGATTTACGATCTGCGTTATTGATTTCTATTGATTCGCCAGATTTTTCCTACTAGATTGTGGGTTCTCGAATGAAATGCTCTATCTTGGGGTTTAATTGAAATCCCTGAATGATTCGCTGTATAAAAGGACCAGATTTCTAGCAGAAAATAGTAAATCTGATGTGTTGAAAATACTTAAACTTTTTGCTAAAATTTTGCAACTTTTTATTTTTGGTTTTAATTTACTTTGTGGAATTTTGAAATTGGTTGGTTTTGTTGAACAAAAACGTAGAAGAAGAAATGGCAGAACTGAAGAAGAAGCAGGGCGGTTTTACCAAGGTCAACCAGCTTCGCCCTTTGGATACTGGGGTTAGCCTCACTGTAAAAGTTGTGAGTTCAAAGCAGATCGCCCAGAGAGGCAGGCCGCAGGGCCGTTTTGCCGAATGTTTGGTGGGAGATGAGACTGGAATGGTTATCTTCAGTGCCAGAAATGATCAAGGTTAGCCCCTTTTTTTAATGCATCTAATGATCTAAATGCCAGTAGTAGTTGATTTAAGTTAGGGTTTATCTAGTAATTTATTCTGCAGAGAGTTCTTTTTGTGATTCCCATTGAACTCATGGGCTGTTGATTCTGAAAGTTGTGACTGTTTGATAATTGTATGAGTTAATACCCAATTTAGTCATGACTATAACTTTTTAGTTTTTAATCCTAAATACTTAAACAGTCTTTTTGTGCTTAATTAGATCCTGGACTTCGATGATTTTACCTGATTGAGTCCTTAGCTGTTAGAATCAAGGACTAAATCGAGAAAAATCACAATAGTTGATGACTAGATTGGGTAAAACCACTATAGTTGAGGACTAAATTGGGTAAAATCACTATAGTTGAGGATTAAATTGGGTATTAATAAAGGGGAAATTACTCAATTAGGTAAAACCATCAAAGTCCAGGACCCAATTAAGCACAAAAAGTCGTTTAAGACTAAATCGAGAAAAACTACTGTGGTTTAAAGACTAAATTGGGTATTAACTCACCATTGTATGCTAAGAGTTCTTGATATCAATTTGCTTTCATGTTTATATTCATTATTTTTCGGTAGTATCCTTTTCACTCTGCTGAATGAACGATTTGACTTAGGGCTCTGCTTATTTCTAGTTTACAGTTACTAGATTATTCTTTCATGCTTCTAATTGTCTGAGGTATTGAAAATGATTTTTTTTTTATAGAAAATATGCAAAAGTTTAAACCTTTATTGTGATATTTTGGATTAATTGTGAGTTCATATATGATATGATATTGCCAGTAAGGTGAGTGCTTCAAAGAAAAACTCTTCAAAAGCACATTTGAAACTTCTCTTCTGGTAACCTGCCATTCTAATCCTTGCTGGCTAACTATGCAATCTTTAAGTATAACCATTCTTTTGGATTTATGAACCAATCACTAAGTGCATTAGGCATATGCTCTCAGTCTCAGATTATTCATCAGACCGCACAAGTCTCTTTTATGTGGAAGAGAGCACATTTAGTCCTTTTTTGAACTTAAGCATTAGTGTACTAACTAGTTTGGCTACATGAATTAGTATCGGGTAAAATGGATATACAGTTATACACTAAATCACTAATCCCTTAGCTTAAAAGGTATATGGATACCCTCTTCATCGTGTTATATGTTATTTTCTGATATTGTAATGGCAAAGCTATGATTCTATTTTTTACTTTCAATTGATTTAAAATTTGCTTGGAAGGATTAGTTAAAACTTTTTGGCAAACAGTAGCGTGGGCAATTGTTTGGTGAATAGTTTAAGCAAGACAAAGTTCAAATGCTTAATCTCTGTTGTATAATGATTGCTTTTGATATTGATGTGCTGAGATCTGTTGCAAAACCACTCGATGTTAAGTGGCGTTTTCACTTTTGTCATTGTTCCAGTGGACTTGATGCAAGAGGGCAATACCATTGTGGTTACAAATGCAAAAGTCGACATGTTCAAGGGATCGATGAGGCTTGCCGTGGATCGCTTTGGGCGTGTTGAAATCACAGAAGCTGCGAGTTTTTCTGTGCCAGAAGATATCAACATGTCCTTGATTGAATTTGAGCGCATAGATGTTGTTGTGTGATAAGACGAGGTTAGACGGCCTCCTCTTATGGAGACTTGAGAGTTGAGAACCTCATCGGAATGTTTTGCTTGAGTATTTTCACTCAAATACTACTAGAAGTTTGTTTTGTTTTTTTTTTTTGAACTTTTACTTAAAACTTTTATAGTGGGAGTTTATTTCAATTTTTGTAGACTGGCATTTCACTGCCTTTTGCTGTTAATGTTCAATCTATCTTGCTACCTTGTTCAATTATTGCATTTTAAAAAAAGTTTTTTAAAATTGTTTTTTAACTATTTCGAAATATCAAAATTGGTCGGTTAGTTAAACCAAATTAAGTATATGACTATGCATTTGTTATCTAATTTAATCCTTTTGCCACTTGCCCCATGTTAAAGTTTTTGTAATTTTGTCCATATGGGTAGCTTAATTGGTCACATGGGTGAAGTTTGAGAAGAAAGATATAATGGCTTGAGTCTTACCAACCCTTGGACTCCTTGTGCGCAGGAAGAAAGGAAGTTTTTGTAATTTTTGAAAAGCTACAATATTGCACTTATAGCCATGACTATTGAAGAGAATGCTAGGAGAACTTTAGAAGTGTGCTTGAAGTTTCAATGTTGTCCTCTAGTATTTGGGTCCCAAAAAAAATAATTGGAGGACTAAGTCAAGTAACATTTTTAATCTTGGACTACCTTGGTTTATTTGAGTGAGTAACATGTGCCTTTTGTATTTAGTTAAAGGGTAAAGATAGTACCCTATTTTTAAGTAGTTATTTTTTCGTCTGAAAGAGGATTCAAGAAGTAATAGGTGTGTTTGGAAAATAGGAAAAAGACTTCTGAAAAATATTTTCTGGAAAATGAGTCATTTCCGGTGTTTGGTTGCATTCTGAAAAACTGTCTTTGTGTGTTTGGTTCATTTTCTAGAAAATAAATTAAATTGTATAATTTTACATTTTAATTATTTTTGTAAAATATAAAATAATAATAATAATATATAAAATAATAATATTTCTTTTTAAAAGTAACTGATGTGGCCATTTTGGCCAAAAAAATTGTTGAAGCCAAGTCCGAAAATGACTTCCAAGAAAAAAAAATTCAGAAGTCATTTTCAGGAAAAATGGCCTCATTTTCTGGAAAAATAGCCTCATTTTCCTTGATCAACGAAAATTGTTTTCTGTTGACTGCATTTTCCAGACGTTGCCAAACATCAAAAGCCCGAAAAATGATTTCCAGAAATCATTTTCTGGAAGACCAACACACCCTATTTAAGACAAGAATTGATGATTAAACCTATGTGTATTGGGGAATTCAATTCCCCATCTTGATGAGGAACAAAGATGGAGAAGAATTTTAGGAAACGGGGATGAGAAACAGGTTTCATTCCTTGCTAGTTGATCTACTCACAAATAATATTGTTTTAGTACCAATTTTAATCCACAATTATTATTTTAGTACCAATTTTAATCCTCGACTATTGTTTTAGTGTCAAAATTCATTGCGTCGGTCATTCATTTGTTTAAAACATGCCGAAATATGAAATTATTAACGGTATTTTCGTCATTTTTAAATTAAGACCCCAATTTGAGTATGGACAAAGGGATTTAAGTCCTAAGGATAATCTCAATTCGCAGTTCTCCTCATTAAATTAAGGTAGGATGATGATCTAAAGCTTAAATCCCTTTATTCATGTTCAAATTGGGATTTTAAGTTGAGAATGACAAAAAATACACTTGAAAATTTTAGATTTCGGCATGCCTTAAGCGGATGGGTGATCGTCGTGATTATTTTATGCACTAAAATAATAGTCCTAGATGAAAGTTGGTATTAAAACAATAGTCGTTGATGAAAATTGATAGGAATTAAATATGTGGACTAAAATTTTCATTTTGTTAATACTCGTGAGACCAAAATTGGTATTTGTTTAATTTATAATCTACTCCGTATTATTTTATACATTTTATGCCTACAAGTATTTGGGATGGCAATCCATTAATATTTGCTAAATAAACTCAATACCACTATCAAATTAGTACCAAAAAATTAACATCACATGCACTCTATAATACATAGAATGGTCTCTAAGATACAATAACAATTTATTGTTGGACCAATCTATCAAATGTGTCTCAACAATTTCATCTTGGATGTCAACCAATCTTTAATGTACAATACGAAATGTGTCTCAATCAAATTTATTGACTTGATTTTAAATTATTAATATTATATTTGACAGTCCATTCTATATTGTATAGTATACGTGGTCTTATAAGTTTTGTGCCAAGTTGATAGTATTATTAGATTTAGCAAACGTTGAATTTATCCGATTTCTTTAGTGTAGTTATTATTAGACTAAAAAAAAATGAATTTGATTTCTCAAGCGTTGCCATAAAATTTATGAAATAATATATTGTAAATTTCATTATTTAAAATTTAAATTTAAAAAAAAATGTGAAACATTTATTATACTGAATTTTTTATGAATAAAATCTTATAGTTCTAAAAATGACTTTTTAGTGTTTGAATTTCTTTTATATTTAAAAATAAATCTTAAGCATACTTTATTAGTAGAATATATATTTTGTAAGAGTTAGACACAAAACTTTTAATTTGCTCCTAGCTTTATTATTATATACTCCCTAAATTCCTTTTTTTTTTTTTTTAGTTTCAGATTTAATTTACTGCCCAAAAAAATAAAAGGTACTGAACTCCGAGTTTTTTATTTTTTTTTGGAAATATCACATACAATTACACCAAGTGCAAACAGACATGAACATCCTCAATAGTTATTTTTTTGCACAATTTTTAGGATGCCAAGTAGGAGAGAATGAGGGAGGGAAAAAATGAGTTAAAAAAAAAAACTACAGTAACGCGTCCAACTAGACGTTGTTGTTGCGCCTCACTCAAGAAATGACTTGCCTTTTTCATAATTGGTGGGACCCACTTCAGAGGCCAAAAACTAATACTTGCAGGAGACTTTCACCTCTTTTCTCTCTCTCCTCGCACCTGGCCTCTCTCCCACTTCAGCCAACATCTCCTAAAAAATTGAGTAAAAATCATTATTGTGATTGGTCGACATCACAAGATAGCAAGATATGGAGGCGTCACCTAATAATGGATCCTGACGTCAGTGACAAAAAACATCAACTCTATCAGAACATAAGTCTTAAATTAACACTTCAAATCACTGAAGGGTTAAGTTTATATTATAACCATTGTTCATGGATCAAAAGTGCATGTCAATTTCTGTATAACTTTATAATAATTAAATATGTATTATAAATTTTTCAATAAAATATTGAATATGAAAATATAATTATACTATATATACTAGTATTTTCGCATGTGCGTTGCACGGAATGGATTTGTTATAATATTTTTAAAATATTTGGATCGATATACAATTATATAAATTATAACATCAAATATTATATAACGCAATTGCTGAAATTGGTTGGATCAGTTATGTTTTCTGATGTTTTTCTTGCTTGAATTACCATAAATAATTATTAGGTAATAATATTAATAATAATTATTAATTATTAAGGCATATATATAGTGTTATAGTTGTGTGTGTGTCTGTGCGCGTATGTGTATATATATATATATATATATATATATATATATATATATATATATATATATATATATTTGTACACTTTTAATTCTATATTGATAAGTATAATTTGTGTATAAACTTTCGAAAAATATTCATTATTGAAAAGAGAATATAATTTAAAAAGTTTATTATTAATTAGATAGATTGCCTAATATAATAGTTTTACTTATTGATTTTTATGTTACTATAATTCATACATTTGAAAACTTTTTATTATCAAGCTAAATATATGTTGATTTCCTTAATAAGTAAGATAATTCTTAGTCACATTCGTAGTACGAAAAATATTACTTTGGATATTTTATAAATAAGATATCATATTATTAAACTCAAATAATTAAAAATAATGTTCCAACAGTACAAAAGATTTTATAATTGACTTAAAAACTATTAATTTTATTGCAGGATACAATTGAAAATTATTAAACATTATTTATGAATTTTAAAATACTAAAATTATTAGGTAGAATTTTTATAATTAAGGTATAATTTAATTAAATCTAAATTATAAAAAATAATGTATCTACAATACAAAATAAATTATATTTTCCTTAATAATTAATTATTAATATTATTACCTAATTTAAATTTACAATTATTAATAATTATTTATGGTAATTATTAGGCATTAAAAATGGATAGAAAAATAATAAGAACAGGAAAACATATAAAAGATGCTATACAATATCTTACTTAAATAAGGCAATAAATATAAAATTTAATAATTACTTTAAAATCAAATACGAGAAATATTGGAGGAAACATTGTTTCATCCACACGAATCCCAATTTTCTTAAACTTCTACTCTTTTGCCTTCTTTTCTTCATCCACACGAACCCCGTTTTTCGATTTTGCCCCCACTTCCATGTACTCGACATGCGAATTTCCTCCTGCAACTACATGGACTTCTCTTTGCACACCGGCAGATCGATGAAGACCTCGACGTTCTTGCAGTGGTTTATGACAGTTTCATGCTACGACAATTTATTATTATCATAAAGCGATATTGTAATATGATTTAGACAATTATATTATTATTAAAATAAATATAAAAAATAAAAGAGTAATAATTTAAAAACTAAATATAGTGTCAACTATTATATAATAATGTATATTACATGTCAATGTATAAAGTTGTAATATGATTTCTTGTTGGGCAATGGAAGAAGCGAATGAAGAGTCACCAGCATGGGAAGAGGAGGGAGGATGTGCAAAATGAAGAATGTATATATAGGTAGAGAATATGAGAATTATAAATTTGTATAATTTTTTAAAAAGGAAAGCCTAATTAATTTTTTTAAACTTTTTAAATAATTTTCAGTCATTAGTAATATCTTTTTTTTTTTTTTCTAATTTGCCTAATTTCCGTTTTCTTTTCCATTAGAATCTTTTTATATTTTCAATCAATTAGTAATATCAGTTTCCTTTTCCATTTTACTTTTACTATTTTTTGGGTGGGAATTTCACCAAGGAGAATTTTATTTTTATTAATAATAATATAGTATAGAAGTATATATAAGTATTCAAATTATTATTATTGGTGTAAATAATAATTAATAAATTATTATTTCCTTATAAAATTATGTAGAATTTACAATGAATTTTCTCATTTATTATGCAAAATTTGTTTCCATTATTCTCACAAGTATAAGACTATCATTATCCCAGCATGTGAACCCCTTTCAAGATGATGTGGAAGGTAATAAGGATTTTTTGTTTGTTTGTTTTATTTTGCTAGCTTATGTGGTTTGAAAGCTTGCTATAATAACAAGTTTGCAATTGACTTATATTTTTTTTATTTGTTATTTTATTATTATATTTATAATATAAAAGGGAAGCGAGATTATTTTTTAAAGTGAGGGAGTATTGCAGGGATGTAGAGAAAATAATAGAGAATTTACAAATGTGATGATGTTGAAGCGAGATTCACTTTTGAAAGTGAGAGGGTATTGTAGGGATAATGATAACCTAATGGTTTAATTATTCTCAGAATTTGGTAACATAATGAAGTGTTTAAATAGTATAAAGAATCCATCCATATGCAAAATTACCATTTCAAAAATAGGAAAATATAGTCCATTATTGTAATTAATGAACACAATACGTATATGAATGGTAATTTTTACATATTACCATTACGTATATGAATCCTTAAAATATTATAGGTTATTGCACATAATAATTTATTGAAAATGGATGTGCGAGTGTTACTAATGTATAATTGGTGTTATTAACGTAAATTTGCAAAGAATAATAATAAATGATTATTTCCTTATTAGTGCATGTGCAAACATATTGGAAACAATATTACCAAATGAATAGATATTGTTTAATTTCCATATATCATTTTCTTACCCATTAAGCTTTATTAATTATTTTACCAATAAATTATGTAATTAATATTAACAAAAGTTTGAGCTAGAAAATTTGGAAGGAGGATTTTATATATAATATAGATATAGAAATTTACATTTTTTTAAATAGTAAAATACAAAAAAAGCAAACAACGAAAGGGGGACAAAGTCCTGACCCTCAAGAAATGGGCACAAATTAAACTCAACCAAATCAATTAGCTAGCTACAAGATCATCCTTTGCCTTTCTTCTTTCCATCACCAAATGAAAAAAGAAAATTTATAACAACACGCCTAATTATAATGTTTCTATTTCAGAACTACAATCAAATACAATCCACTAAATAAACAAGACTAAACATTTACAAATAAGATAATAACTATACCCAAACTCATAAGAATATGAAATGAAGTTGAATTCCAAGAACAATATAATATACATGAAGAGAAAATAAGCATACAGATAAGGATAAGTGTGAGATTATCTCACGAGTCTCAATCCTTGAGGCGGGTGGGATATTTGATTAATGGGCCTGAGCTGTGACCTCATTAATAAAAAATTCAACCCCTATCAAGAATTGAAACCCGTGAGACGATATAACATAAGTTTTTGTCTACAGATAAAGATAACATGGTTAGAGAATGAGGATGACAAATCATACATTAATAATCAAAGTGAAATTTTATTATAATTAAACAACCATAACTTACAAATCAAAGTGAACTTTTTATTGTAATCATAAAAACAGCCCCAATTCAATATGGTGAAATAATACATATATAGATCAACAACCAACATGCAAAGAGGATTGAAGAAGACAACATAATCAAAGCAAACATAATTCTTGCTCAATAAGAGGTGGAGGGCTCAAACTCTACCCCTAATCACAAGAAAGGAAAACACAAAGGCAAAGAGGGCAGCCATTGTTGATGGCAGAGAAGCAATAATGGCACTTGAGGGGTCTTTTGTAGAAGAAGGGGAAGGTGAAGGGCCATGGTGATGGCCTTCATGGGCTACAACCACGCTGGCCACCGCGATCACAAAACAAGCAATGAAAATGGCGATTGAGAATCGATGAGCCATTTTTCTCAGTGCAACTAGGTTTTGATCTCGACTTAAATGTTTTTTTTTTCTTCAAAATTGGCTATTTGTTGGGGAAGAATTTTTGCTTGGAAATCAATGGAGCAGTAGCCCTCTTATATATAGTGTTAAGAGGGCATTAGTGTGCTCTGACCTTTTAAACCCTTTCTTTATAAAAACCCCACTCGCCCACTCTATTATCATAGGCTGCCCCGGGGATGTTTTGACTTTGACTATTCAATTTCTACAATTATCTTAGTCTTACTAATAATTAATATATATTACATAATTTATTATGATATAAGTCTATTGCATCCATTCCCTAATTAAAATCACTCTATTATATGTGTCGTTATTGTGTGTATATAAAGAAAAAGCAACAATTGATCTATTTGCATATATGGCTGATTGAGAGACGTCCAAACAATCTTAGGAGAGGTCGATGAAGGGCTAAGTTTAACATCTTATCTCTTGAAAATGTGGTGGTATAAATAAATAAAGTTGTACCTTTACTACTAGCTATAGCTTTTGGCGTATTAATAAGCGCTTGATTTTAAACATGGTATCAGAGTCACGAGTCTCAACAGTACAAGAGTAAAAACTGTGTAGTTAAAGTTAATAGACGTTTAACAAATGTACATCGTCGAACAATAACCGTGTGTTTTACTTGTCACTCTGCTAAAAGGTTGGAGTAGGGGGTGGTTTGTACTCGTGATACCCACAGTAAGACGAATGACTGATTGAAAAGTGATCTTGGGACAGAGAACGGAAGGCGAGTTGTTATACTATGGACCAAGCTATGATTAGTCTGACCTAATCTTGGAAAGTATGTATTTTTTTTTAAAAAGAAAAATTATTACTTCGTATAAATTAGCAGCATCGAGGGAATCTCCATAAAACTTTAATTTCGGAAGGAATTAGTAAACCAAATAAATAAACGGATATGATTTGTGTTAGAATTGTACTATGCGGCCTAGAGATGTTTGTGCGGTACAACTTCAAGTCTTCAATTGTACTAACACGTTCTGCTTGACTTTAAAATTGTTAATTAATGTGCAAGCTGGTTTTTTTTTCTTTCTTTTTCTTTTTTTTTTTTTTTTTTTTAAAAGAACTTTATTTGATAATTGATTTTGCATTGTTGTAAATGAATGAGCAGAGAAGGAAATATATTTATTCTTGTGAAAGAGACTTGTGAACGGCTAAAAGAAAGAGCCAAAGGACGGGTGCCAATCAGGTTTGTTATGGAATAATTAACATTACTTTGCCAAAACTTTATGATCATGCGGCATGAAGTAACTCTCTCAAATGGGAGGTCATGAGTTTGAGTCTNCAAGCTGGTTTTTTTTTTTTTTTTTTTTTTTTTTTTTTTTTTTTTTTTTAAAAGAACTTTATTTGATAATTGATTTTGCATTGTTGTAAATGAATGAGCAGAGAAGGAAATATATTTATTCTTGTGAAAGAGACTTGTGAACGGCTAAAAGAAAGAGCCAAAGGACGGGTGCCAATCAGGTTTGTTATGGAATAATTAACATTACTTTGCCAAAACTTTATGATCATGCGGCATGAAGTAACTCTCTCAAATGGGAGGTCATGAGTTTGAGTCTCAGTAGGAATAATATCTACTCGTTACATGTAACAGTGTATATATATATATATATATATATATATATATATATATATATATTAATAATAATTAACATATGTTTCTATATTTATTGATATGATGACCCTTTTGGAAACCATATCTTCTTCCATAAATTTTACTCTTTTTTTTTTCTCTTTTAAAAAAAAAAAAAAAATATTAAAGGCTTAAGCTTTTTTTTTTTTTTTTGAGTTCTATTAACTCCATTACAATGTAGTATCTGTTCATCATAGCTATTTTCTCAACCTACTGAAGCACAAAGAGTCAACAGATGCCTCCACTGAGGCTCGAACCCACTCCATTCCACATGGGAGTGACTTGTTTGGTAGAATCTATACTATATATAAAAAAATTATCCTCTAGAATTTTCCCGCCCAAACGTAGGGGTATTTTAGTAATATGGTAATTATAATAATAATAATAATAATAATAATAATAATAAATATTAAGAATATTCATTATTATTATAGAATAATATTAATGATAGAATAATATTAATTATAATTGATTATAATAGGTTATTAGTAATTATGGTAATTATTATGATAGAATACTATTAATGAGATAAGAATGTAGTTTTGATTGTTACAATTTTTGATAATGTCAATCATATTATATATATATATATATATATATATATATATATATATATATATATATATATATAGTATTATCCTATTATGCCTATATGTAATTGTGAAATTGACAGTTACGTACTTTCATATGGAAATAATTATTATATAAATAAATATATATCTTACAATACTACACATTTCTTTCCCTAATTTCATCATAATCCCATTATATCCTCTTCGTTAGTAATCATTATGCACTTCTTTCCATAACATAATCTTAATCCGAGTATATATTCTCCCATCTTCTTCCATTGTTGCAAACACATTCTTCATCCTCCGAGTATGTATTCTCCCATCTTCTTCCATTGTTGCAAAAAAATTCTCCATCTTTCCCCATAATTTTTTCCCTTTTCTCGCCAAAAGGAAGAAAAGAACTAGCAAACAAGGATTATCAACTATGAGTGTTTCGGCGCAGTGAATTTTGATTTCTAGGGTAAGTATTCATGTTCACCAAAATACTTTTTCTCCAAAAGTAATCATTTTCGTAAGTGTTTATGTGCACCATCTTTCTAAAATCCCTCAAAAATAATTTCTATAGTATTTATGAATAATTGTTATTTGACTCATGACTTTATCAAATATTTGTATGTGTTTAGAGCAATCTTCATCTTCTCCATCTACGGATGCTCCTTTAATTTGGAAAAAACAAATGAAGACTATTGCGGGAAGGATCTCTCCATGGTATACAGATTGCAGTCTCTACAAACTATATTAAATCTTTTTTTTAGTTAATGAATATAAGCAAATCTTTCAAAATATCAATATTTGCAATAATTAAAATATTTTAATTATTATACAAATTAAGGAATTAATTATAATTAAGCTAATAATGAAATTAAGGAATTAAGTAATATAAGGAAATAATTCTAATTAAGTTAATAATGGAAAATAAGAAATTAAGTAATTATATAGTATTTAAATAGTAGTAAAATTATCTTTATAATTTAAAAAAAATTAGTTAATGAATATAAGCAAATTTTTCAAAATATTAATATTTGCAATAAATAAAATATTTTCAAAATAATCATTATAATGATAATTAATACTACATAAAATATTTAATAAAGAGTATTTAAATGGTAATAAAAGTGCCTTATAATCAAAAAATCATATACAATGGAAACGTAACTATGTTTAGAATCTTTATTCCTTATTCCTGATTTACTTTATGATGATTAACCTTTAGAGCAATCTTTATCTTCTCCATCTATGGATGCTCCTGTAATTCGGGAAAACAAATGAAGACTATTGCGGGAATGATCTCTCTTTGGTATACAGATTGCAGTGTCTGCAAACGTAAGAGATAANAAAAAAATTAGTTAATGAATATAAGCAAATTTTTCAAAATATTAATATTTGCAATAAATAAAATATTTTCAAAATAATCATTATAATGATAATTAATACTACATAAAATATTTAATAAAGAGTATTTAAATGGTAATAAAAGTGATAAAATATTTAATAAAGAGTATTTAAATGGTAATAAAAGTGCCTTATAATCAAAAAATCATATTTTAAATGGTAATAAAAGTGCCTTATAATCAAAAAATCATATACAATGGAAACGTAACTATGTTTAGAATCTTTATTCCTTATTCCTGATTTACTTTATGATGATTAACCTTTAGAGCAATCTTTATCTTCTCCATCTATTGATGATTAACCTTTAGAGCAATCTTTATCTTCTCCATCTATGGATGCTCCTCCTTTAGAGCAATCTTTATCTTCTCCATCTATGGATGCTCCTGTAATTCGGGAAAATTTATCTTCTCCATCTATGGATGCTCCTGTAATTCGGGAAAACAAATGAAGACTATTGCGGGAATGATCTCTCTTTGGTATACAGATTGCAGTGTCTGCAAACGTAAGAGATAATAATTCAATTCCCTAGATGACTCTTTGTATGTAAGAGATAGTAATTCAATATTCATAAGGAATGCTAAATGTCAATATGTACGTAGATCAATTTATGCCTTTGTTCTGATCAATTTCACAACATGCATTTTACCTAACTGTACTACAGCATAAGACAAATTAAACATATATATATATATATATATATATATATATATATATATATATATATATATATATATATATATNATATATATATATATATATATATATATATATATATATATATATATATATATATATATATATATATATATATATATATATACTTGATGGCTGGCTACTAATCTATATCTATAATCTATAATCTATAATCTATAATCTATAATATTATTAAAAACAAAATCCTCATTTCGTTTATTCCCGCACAAACACTTCAGCCAAAACAATTTAA
The DNA here is from genome assembly GCF_003576645.1 of Ipomoea triloba. Classification (NCBI taxonomy): domain Eukaryota; kingdom Viridiplantae; phylum Streptophyta; class Magnoliopsida; order Solanales; family Convolvulaceae; genus Ipomoea; species Ipomoea triloba. The sequence goes on along the minus strand of NC_044923.1, from coordinate 17,329,746 downwards.
AAAGAAAAAAAAAATATTTAGCAAACAATACAAAAGGAAAATAAAAAATGATCCATAATTCAATGATTAATATTAATAATGTTAGCAGTAAAAATGAAAAATGAAAAAAGAAACAAAATTAACTAACGAGAAAAAATAAAAACAAAATGGAATTAACTTAACAAGAAACAGACTAATAATAATAAGGTTACTAATAAAAAGGAAAATCCTAACAAAATTTCCATTTCATGCTTTCCCGTCCAACCACTTTTGTCCAAACAATAGAAAATGAAAATTTATTGAGGAAACAATAGAAAATGAAATAAAAAAGGGTCCATAATTTATTGATTAATACTAATAATATTAGCAGTAAAAAAGAAAAAATAGAAAAGGAAACATAATTAACTTACCATGAAACGGAATAACAATAATATATATATATATATATATATATATATATATATATATATACACACACACACACACACATACTAAGCTATAATTAAAAATAAAATCCTATTTACTTGATTTCCCGCCCAAACAATAGTAAATAGTAAAGGTAAATTAAAAATAGAACGGAAATATTTCACAATAATATTTACATCATCAATTAAAAATGGAATGGAAATTAGATAAATTAGAAAAGGAGATGAATATTAATAATTGATTGAAAATTAAAAATAGAAAAGAGAATGGCAATTATGTCATGAAAAATGAAATGAATATTAATAATTGACTGGAAATAAAAAAAAAAGATATCCATAATTAATTAAAATAGAAAAGAAATGGTCAAATCATTGTATTATAATTTTTCACAATAATATTACAAAGTAGAATAAATCAAATCACAATTAAATCGTAAATCTTTCACAATTTTAAACAATAGAACGAAAATTAAAAATGAAATGGAAATATTTCAATAGTAATAATATTCTACATCATCAATAGTAAAAGTAAATTAAAAATGGAAAGGAAATATTTCAATAATAATAGTCTACCTCATCAATAGTAAAGGCATATTTTAAATTTTAAACAATAGTAAAGGTAAATTAAAAATAGAATGAAAATATTTCAATAATAATATTCTACATCATTAATTAAAAATAGAACGGAAATTAGGTAAAAATATCAGTGCATCTATTATTCTAATTGACTGAAAATAAAAAAAGAATAATCGACTGAAAATGAATCTGATATTACTAATTGACTGAATATATAAAAGAAAATGAATATTAATAATTGTCTGCAAATAAAAAATATCAATAATTGACTAAAATGAAAAAGGAAATGGTCAGATCATTGCATTTTAATTAAAAAAAAAAGGAACAGAAATATTTCAATAACAATATTCTACACCATCAATAGTAAAAACATATTTTAAACAATATTAAAGGTAAATTAAAAAAGGAATGGAAATATTTCAATAATAATATTCTACAACATCAATTAAAAATGGAACGGAAATTAGGTAAAAATATTACTGCATCTGATATTTTAATTGATTGAAAAAAAAAAGAATAATTGGCTGAAAATGAATCTGATATTACTAATAGGCGGAATATATAAAAAGATCACTAATTGACTAATATTCTATCATTATATATTTTCTATTGTTCTCTGCAATTTCTCATCTTTCTCTTTATTGCTTAGTAATGGAGTCAAATTACGTCTCGGCTTCCGACCTATCCATCTGGACAAGGAAAATCTCTATAAGGCTCTGGTTGATGCGTTTTTATTTGTCCAAGGAATATCAACGTGTTGCCATCAACCAACAAACACTGACATGCTTATTCTATGACTCCAAGGTATATATTGCATTTATACACTTTTTTTTACAGCATTGAATTTTTGTGTTATTGGATTAATACTATAATTAAAACTCATACTATAATTTAGACTCATACTCATACTATATCGGTTGAATGTTTTATTTCTGAATACTGAATTTATGTTGTATGTTAGACAATCATACTTCAATATACATCACAAAATTTAATCACATAATGGATTTGTTATCCACAAAATATAATCACAAAATGAATTTGTTACTCATAGAATATAAAATTTATATTATTTATTTATTAATATTGGGATTAATACTATATTTTAGACTTATACTATAATTTAGACTCATACTCATAGTATATTGGTTAAATGGTTTATTTTAGAATACTGAATTTTTGCTTTATGTTGTATGTTGTATATTAGCCAATCAAACTTCAATATACATCATAGGATATAATCACATAATGAATTTGTTATCCACAGAATATAATCACATAATGAATTATTACTATTTTTTAGTATATTCATGATAGAAAAGGATATAAAATTTATAATATTTATTTATTAATTAATATTAATATTTATGGGTGATTCTCTCAGGGAATTTGTATTCATTTACAAATTTCTAAAGAATTTGTCAAACAATTCAACAAACTCTTGAAGAAAACGAAAATCTATAATATTCACAATTTTGTTGTGCAAACACCTCTCGCATGAGGTTTAAGTCGTACGAACAAAAGTACATTATGAAAACGAATAATGACACTTTGATTAGCGTTACGGATCAAGATGATTCTGATTTTCCCAAAGACATGTTTAAACTCAAGGATTTTGAGTGTTGAAGGCTCCCGGAGGTGTGGATAGCAACCAAGTAATTTTTAATTACAATTTTGTTCTACCTCATGCAATAAAATTTTTTTAGCCTTGATTTTTTAATAGTTATTTTTCGACCAGTGCATAACACCACTGGAAGCTACATATTCGACAAATCCAGAAGTCATCTCCGTTGATGAAACCACTCCTGAGCAGTAATCTTTGAAGAGAATAAACATGAATTGTTCATCATCTTCAAAGAATTTGAAAAAGCCTAAGATTGAACCCAAGGCATGATAGCCTTGGTTGTTCTGTTTTCGATTTACCACAAATAATATTTATTTGAGTTTCAGTTCTTCTTAGTTTGACTGGACTAATTAAATGCTTAACATATGGATTAATTAACTCGTGTTTTCTTAAGGGAAACTGTAAAGGAAGGAAAAACTAAAAAATTCACTAATTAACTCATGTTTTTTTTTTTAATACAAAATGACAAAATTGTTATATATCTAGACAAAAAACATATGTTCCATACAAATGATTTAAGATAAGAATTGATTCTTATAACGGAGTTGCTAGAGAACAAGTACATTTGCCCAATTTATAAAAATCTTAAATAATGATATATAAAATTTCCAAAGTTACAACACCGCATGCGTAGATCTACACATTATCTATTAATTTAAGCAATTATTTGCTCAAAACTCAAGCAATAATAACATCAAAAAACATAAATTATCCAAAACATATCTTCAATTGCACTATATAATATTTGATGTTCTAATATAAATAATTATATATCAATCCAAATATTTTTAATATATTATAACAAATTCATTCCATGCATCGCACGGGCGAAAATACTAGTTTATTTTAAAACTTATAACTTATTTTAAGTTATCAATAATAAGTTATAAGTTCTATTTAGTAAAAATCATTGAGCTTAAATATTAGCTTATTTTGAAATTTTACTTCCCCTAGTTTTTCAAAATAAGTTGTGTTATAAAACCAGACATATCCTCATATCCTCGAGTGAATAGTTGTATCGTCCCCATTTCATGAAAACAATAAACATAATATTATAGGGTAAAATAAAGAAAGGGATAAGAAATACAGAGAAAATCATCAATCATTTATTATTCATCATTCAATCCAATAAGTAAATGACATATAGAGTTTCAGTATAACTACAAGTCTAACCTGGGGGTCTGGTTGAGTGGGAAGAGACTCATCCATCCTTAACCTAAGGTTAAGAAATCGATCATTGGCATTGTGTAGGGAGCAACCTTAAATCTTCAAGTCAGCTGTCTCACCCAAATAGGTGCCTACAATTCAACGAGTGCTTGCCGATAGGCCACACGTGGGGGACTTTGCATTTCTACATAACTATTGTTAGCTTAGGACCCCACATTTTCCCGAGCTCAACAAGTAGATGATTCAACGATCCGACCTACTATCCATACATATTTGTGACCGATCATAATATACTTTTATTTACAACACTTGCCTTCCTCGTTAAAAATTCAATGGAAATAAAAACTTAGTGATCAGGAAAAGAGTGCATGATGTATGTATATATTCTTGTGTTGAATTGCACTAGCTGCCTGGTTAAAAAACTTTTAATTAAGAAAATCATATCAACACTCAACCAAAGGAAAAAGAGTACAGTTCTTGGTCTTCAAGATCCAATGTCCAGGATTGATACAAGTAAATGCCACTCCCCCGAAGATAACAATTTTCAAAGCTTAGAGCATTAATATTAGTGTGTTTTTTGCACTGTTTTTTAGAAGTTATATAGGAGAGAGGGGGCAAGAGAAAATAGAAGAAAAAGGAAAAAAAAACCGCATTGTTAGGCGTCGAGAAATATAAGGTGTATACGCGCCCTTTGGGCATGCTAAGTGCGCGAGACGCGCATGAAATCAGTATATTCCTCTCTTCTTTCTCTCTCCTTGGGGCCCACAAAAAATCATACATTGCAGGAGTTGAAAGTTGCTTCTCTCACCTTCTTCTCTCACCTCCATCTCACCCTAGACTCCACAAAAAAACCAACAAAAATGCACTAGTATGGTTGCTCTTACAAGTTCTAATATAATAAAAACATTGTTTCAAAATAAGTATAGAAAATGGATATGGTACAATCTTTTAGATCGTCACTAGAGTGAACATTTTGTATAGTAATAATCTCGTGACTTTTTTAGAACTCATGTGGGTTGAATTTTGGCGTACACTATATATGCTTTGTCAAATATTTTTAAACATAATCAATTACTCATTTACCATTTGTGCAACACAAGTTTTATTATTGTCCTCATATAGGACATTGAGGGTAAAAACATTGCATAACCAGTGTGGGACTTGGCATCAAGGAGATCAAACAAAATAGAAAGTACCCAAGTAGCCCACCAAAATCATATATTGGTTTCTTGCATAAATGCAAAATCTGTTGTAACTCAAAGATACCGGAGGATGTGTTAAACACTATTCCAATATTTCATTGTAGGAGCAACACTAAATATTGCTAGCAATTTCACCGGAGATAATATATCAAGCCTGGTGCTATTATGAAATTTTTGGTCCTAAATTGATGCTTCAACTACAATGAAGTAATGGACTTTTGGTCTCAAAATAACTTCATATCCTCTTTGAGTCTAAATGGTTCCTTATCTACTTCAAGATATTGGATAACGATTAGTGTGATAAGTAAATGATACTTATCAATATAAAACATCTTCAAGATGTTTGAATTAATACCAAGTCAATTTTTACATTTGAGTCATATAAATTGTTCTAGTGTTATCCTATAATTAGGGATATGAATTTTCACCTTCTAGAATGTATGGAGTGGTCATAATTTAGACTATAATTTCATTTATAAGATGTGAGATAAATCTTAACATTTATGGCCTATAGCAAATAATTGTTACCATCAAGAGCAAAATAACAAATGCTCTTTTATGATGGTTCACATTGCCATAAAACAAAAGAGAGCAATTTGAAATTGTGACTCAAAAACAATCGTCACATGACAGTTAGTGTACTCACCATACAATGCATGGAATGGTCATATCAAGAAAGCGTATCACGATATTTTATGTTTCAACCAAGCTTCCAAAATTTGAACATCAATTGGATGCAAAGACATATGGCATATCTCCCCCTTAAATGATGTTACCCATAGTTATGTTCACTTATCTAAGTTAATAATGCGATACGTACAGACCGTTTTTAGGGAAATATAATCAGTTGCACATGAAAACAATAAATATGTGTGTATAGATATTTTCTTTAGGAACGAAAATACTTAACTCTTCAAGAAGGTTAGACTATTCTTTGGTCAATGTGAGATTGTGAGATAATGCAACTCCTTTTCTCATGATGTGAGTCATTGCTCATCAATGAAATAACTCCATTAGAATATTAACTCCATTGCAAAATAATATATACAAAATATTAAAAAAAATGTGATTGAAATATAAATTTGCATATAATCATGGGAACAGATTTTGAATAAATTGATGCATTTTTTACTTCAAGAAAGAGCACATAAACATAATAATATAAGGTAAAGTAAAGAGAGATAGACAAGAAATACAGAGACAATCATCAATCCTTTATTATTCATCATTCAATTCAATATATACATGATATATAGAGTTCAGTATAACTACAAGTTCATAAAGAATGAAGATGTGTTATTATAATATAATTACTGTAGTAATGTTCACATATATTTATTTACAATACTATGAGGTTTTATTAATGTCTTTTCTTCACATCTTTCCTTATTACTATGCAAGATTCACACCATATATATACCATCCCCAGTAAAACTCAATTGTTCTATCGTGCACCATAGTTCACCTTGCGCATTACTAGAGGTAAATAATACGTTAATTGTAAATACGTAATATGTTTACTACAAGTTTAATTTATAAAATCACATAGCTTAAGTACATAATAAAAACTTGTTAAAATTTAGCCAAATATCTCTAAAACTATAACGTAATCATGATGACATGTCAAATACTCAATTTATGAACCTTTATCTTTTAAGTTTGTTTACATACAGTTCATATATTATGAACTTAAAATAAGGTCAAAATAAATACGAAATATGTTAAAGCAGGGGCATAATATATTAAATGTAGACATTGATTAACTTCAATTCAAGTTTATAAAATCAATGTCTTTAATTCATAATAAAAACTTGTTAATTTTTAACTAAGTATATCTTAAAATCAATCATTATGGTCCACACAGCTGTGTGGACCATATTATTAAATAATGCACATTCAATATAAAAATAATGTACATTCAGTATAAAAATAATGTACATTCAGTATAAAAATAATGTACATTATATTCAGGGGATGTACATTATTTGTGTACTGAATGTACATCATTTTTATAGTATAAAAATAATGTACATTCAGTACAAAAATAATGTACATTTAGTACATTAAAAATGTACATTTAATTATGGTCCACATAGCTGTGTAGACCATAGTCCACACAATAATTTGCCTCTTAAAATTATACCATAACTATGAGTCTATTACTATATGTCTTTAAAAAAAAAAAAAAAGGCTAGCCCACAAGTTGGCCCACAAGGCTTACCAACTTGCATGTATGGGTCAGACAAAAAATATTTGGTCCACAAAGTCCTACCAAAATTCTAGCCTGTTATGGGACAGGCCAGCCCGTATTAACACCCTTACTTTTAAGTAGCTTTCTTGTGAAACATCACCTATACTCATATTAAAAAGTTATTTTATGCAATTGGTAGATAAAATGTGAGTGTTCAATTGTTCAAGTTTACTGAAAATGATATATTTGGTTGTTCATATATATATATATATATATATATATATATATATATATATATATTTGTCAATAATGCATTGTATTCTAAGAAATTGAATCTTAACACTCTTAGCACTATCAAGAAGAAACAAAGCGCTTTTAAAGAAATTGTGTATGACATGAGTCTTGGAATAATATCGTGATTATCATGACTAATCGACTTTGGGAATATTATTTCAAATTATTACAAATTTCCTTTATGACTCCACAAAATCTTTATTCATGGAATTTTGGCCTTTAAAAAAAAAAGGAGAAAGAAATACAGGTCAGAATACATAACACAAATACATAAGCACGTACGTAAGTACGTAGCAACGTAAGTACATACATAGTAACATATATATATGCACGTAGATTGCAATACAAGGAACATATATATATATATATATGCGTGGCCGGAGAATAATAATTATTAATTAAGCCCTCTTGACAACAAAGAAGGACACAACCAAAGAAAGGAATCCGATCGCAGCCGCCGGAGAAGCGTTGACGGAAGCCCAGCTAGGCGGCGGCGCGGGCCCCATGGGCATACCGGGCATATTACTTGGCATGTTGTTGTCGCCGCCGCCGTATTGTGCTGCGACGGCACCCAAGAAAACGGCGAAACAAGCGATGAACACTAAAGCTGAGAAGCGAAGAGCCATGGCTAAAGAAATCAAATGATTCTCAGTTGATGAGTTTGGTTTGAATTGAATATGAAGGAGCTGCTTATATAGGATCATTCGATGAAAGATTAATATTGTTCCGTTTGGCGTTGGTTTCAATGTAAGAATGTCTAGTTCTTGTAAATTGATCATCCTGTTCTCATTTTTTTTAGATACTAGCTTGCATGTATTCTTGTTTTGTGATCAAACCTATGCAAATGCTGTTGAAATTAGCTGGCATCGATAATATGGTTAACAAAATTGAAGCATGAAAATGTCTAAATTGATAGTTGGACTGTACGTTTATATATTATATGCTCAACACGACTACTCATACTATGTGTAAGAGCCAATTACTTTTGACAAGTCTAGTGTCAGGTTGTTATTAGGAGATTGCTGGGTGGAGATTTGAATGGTTAAATCCAACACCATGCCTGTCGAAAATATGACCGTATAAAAATTAAAGAAATAAAATTGCACCTTCGCAACTAATTAAATATAATTTTTTTGCGTAGTGGTTAGGGGTTAAGCAAAATCTAGTCTAACCCAAAAAATCGCAGGTTTGACCCATTCTGGCCCAAATTGGTTTAGATTAGAGCCAAAACAGGTCGAACCCCGAATAAAAGATGGCCCTAAACTTAAAATGGTTTGGGATTTAAATTTCGAATTAGATCCGACCCAAATCAACTTATTATTATCTCGATTCGAGCTTTAGATACGAAAATGGACAACTCAAAAATTCCGAGTACCCAAAATTAACATTGAGTTGAATTTAAACTATACTTGACCCGTGCTCACCCCTAATAACCGGTTCAAGTGTCAGCAATAATAGGAAAGAAATAAATAAAAATAAAGTGCCAAATGACAAGAATAGAAATGAAATGTACCAACTTATTAAGGAAGCCCTGTAACACTACATGAAAAATATGAAAATTTATTATCAGATGATAAAAGAAACAAACAAATGAAGGGAAGACAGGCAAGCTTGAATGAATAGGGGAATAACAAAGTAAAGATCAATTTCTTGCCCTAATAACAAGGAAAGAAACAACCAGGCACCCTAACATGGCCGCCGGAGAAGAACTGATGCAACTACCAGATTTCGCCGGATAAGTATAAGAAGGGTCGTCGTACGTTCCTCCATAGTATTCTGCTAAAACAACATCCATGCAAATGTAGAAAACAGCAAAAGCAAAGGTTGCAAAACCCCCAAAAACCATACTTATTACCACTTCAAATGTCTGACAGACAACCTTATTACGTTCTGTATGTGTATATTGCAATATGTTCTAGTTAGCAAACGCATGTGTGCTTCTATATATACAGATCAGAGCTGAGGATTCTTTAACATATATGTGTAATATATCATCCAATTTATTGAATTTAATATCAAGAGTCAACACATGCAAAAAGTCAGTTCCAATTTCCATGTTGCTTGGTAAAAAGAGACTTATAGTCCAATTGTTGCATGTGACCCCTCAAAAAGTAATTGACTCGCACACATATCAAAATATACTAGTAATTGGTCATATACTATCTTGTAAAGAATCCTGACTACTTCAAACATATATATATATATATATATATATATATATATATATATATATATATATAGATTTCTATTCAAATGTGGCCGCGTCTTCCCATGTGGTCGGTGCGGTTTACACCACTCAATGTTAAGAAATGCACCATTCAATGTTAAGAAACACACCACAATGAAAATGCATAAAAACACCTCATAACTCCCTTGTTTCTAATTGTGCATTTCTGAACACTTGTGGTGCATTTTTTATACCTAGTGGTGTGTTTTTTTGTGATGTGTACCTAATGCATATTTGTGTGGTGCATTTCTTAACATTGAGTGGTGTAAACCGTACCGACTGCACGGGAAGGTGCGGCCACACCTGAACTCTATTATATATATATATATATATATATATATATATATATATATATATATATATATATATATATATATATATATATAAGGTAGTATTTGTTTTATACTTTTCTCAATTTTTTCAGTTCAAAGAATCAATACCCTCACCATCGAGGTTCGATCCTGTGACCACATGTTTAGAATGGTAACAAATTAAAGGTGTCATCACATTATATAGTAGTTGGTGAATAATAAACGTAGGGTAACACTTGTGTGAGAGTGTCTCATGGGTCTCAATTCGTGAGACATGCCGGATCTTTGGTTAATAGGTCAAATCATTGATTAATGAGTCGGATCTTTGACCTCATTAATAAATTAAAAAAAAAAAAAAAATCAGACCCATCTCACGGATTGAGATACGTTAGATGGTCTCACACAAGTTTTTGACATAAACGTATAGTATAGTCCAACTATCAAGTTATGCTTTTAATTGGAACAGATCACATACATTATTTAATATTTTTGTTACGAGAAACGCTTTTGAGTTTTGAGTTTAATTTGTTAGTTGGCATTACAACTCAGAAAGTGGTTGTGCCATTATTCAATTCTGGGGCAATATTCGTTTTTATTAATTTATATATGCTAACTAACCATTGAGTTGAAGAAGCTAATGACTGTGATTCGTGATGACCACGATTGATCAAATATTATTGTATTTAACTAACTATTAATGTATCTTTCAACCTTCCAGCTTGGTTGAGATATATATGACCTAAATAAGATATTCTTGAGTACAATATTCGTACAACCCAATTGCAAATTAAATTGTATGAGAATTTTGAATTATAAATGGAATATAAAAGGAAGTTAATCAAAGATATTTTTTGTTGAGTATATAAATTAACATGAGACTTTATATTGTACAAAAGGTTTCGAGATCAATCTTTATCATGTTATATGGTGATAGGTGTTAAGGAAAAAGTGTAATTAGATTTTAATGAGCCAAATTGTAATATATGAATAGGTTCGTGACTCCAAAACTTTAAATCGTATCCATAAGGAACCATTGGTTTACTCCTTCAGATCAAATTATGGAGGTTTTGGGTTTGATGAAAATCGAAATACTCAAAATAAACAATAAAAAATCAAAAAAAAGTATGCAAGTTGTGAAGGTTAATGAATACAAGTTCTAACTAATGATATATTTTCATAATGGTTCAACGCAATAGATTTCGATTGAAAAATAAGCATAACTATTATAACGTCGACATAGTTATAACAACCTAAACAATCTTCGGGACACCAATCTTTCCTAAATTCGTTGATAACCACAAGATCTTTATAATTATATCCCTTGCCAAACAATTATCCTAAAAACCTCACAAGACAATAATGAAACCTGGCGAACAAGAACAATGCTTAGATCACAGTTTAGCTAAAGAAAGGAGTAGAAGTAGAGTTTCGAGAGAGAAGAAAATTTTTCTTTGTATATGTGTATAAATTTGTTGCTCTACTATCAACTTATATAGAAGTTAAAGGATTAAATAGCATTTAACTTATAAACGCTATAAGGGTAGACCAGATGAAATAAGACTCTGAACGATCATAACTCATGTTTTCGAATGACATTCATGCCCGCAGCTGGTGTCGACGCACACAAGTCAAAATTGGAATTTGATTTGCACCCCTGCGCGCGAGAAAGAGCCTCAATGCTATACAATTTCAGTAAACCTTAGAAAGGCTATTGTATAAATAGTAGTGCAAATTTACTTCCCAAACCAAGGTTGACAAAAGCTACTTTAAAGCTTTTCCCTCCATTTCCCAACTCAAATAGGTCAATTTTGAGAACCAATTTCTCATTCACCTATTATTCGTTTTGAGCGTACAATATATCAATCTCTTCATCTAACTATGAAGTACCCGAATTCACTTTGACCCGACCCAAATTGGAAGTGGATCCACAAATATTTGTACCACAAAATAGACACTTTTTTTTATTTTTTTTAAGAACCAATCATTTTATATCACCCTCAACTCAGAATTCAATACATGAGCCCAAAAGTGACCCTTCCTCAAAAATTGGGCATAAAACCTTACAAAGCTGGGCATACAAGCCTAATCAAATGACAAAATGGCTAAGTCTACACATTACCTCCAAGGCCAAAATGAGTTATCAAAGTGCCATCAGCATACAAACTACTACGGTCCCAACCCTTTCTTCACACAAGGTCACACATACACACCTAAACCAAATAAATGATGAACATTGCCCCATACTAGGCGTGGGACTGATGTCACCCTCCATTTCCCCAAAACTGAAAGTGTCCTCACCCTTAGAATACCCTCCAACTCCCCCTCGTACAGATCTCTGTATTTTGACCGAAGGGGAGCTACCCGGCTGACATCCTAAGCAATGAGACGCACCCTTAGACCACATGCTAGCATACTTGGTATAGATCTCTGCAGGTTATCCAAAGCAGCTATGTAATGCACACAGTCTAAGCAATGCTAACACCTCACCAAACAAGAATCCCCACCCTCAAGACAAGCACTAACCTACCCCGTACAGAGTTCTGTATTTTCCCGGGGAAGGCCATACTAGTACATGTCAAAAGCAATGGGGAAAAACCAACAAAAAATTCCTCTTTCTTTTCCTTCTCTTTTTTTTTTCTTTTTTTTCTTCAAACCAGTCACACCAACCTTTCATTCATCTTGATATTTCATCACCACTTCCACCATTCTTTTTCCTTTTCAGAGGGATAAGGAGGGAAACACTCCCACCTCAAAGTATATGCCATGCAATGTTCAAGCACTTATAAAGCTAGGCAAGCACACAAATACCCCCCACTGTCACATGAACTAAAGCTAACCCCAATGTGATAAAAATAGACACTTAAAATACCACTTTATGCTATTTTTTCCAACATACAAATCATATTATCAATTTCCGCTTAACAAAAAATGCACATCAGGTTTATACTAAGTACCACTGGTTTAAAATAACAAAAAGGACGTAAAGGTTGGTAATTCAGGTTGCAGATGATTATATTATATCAAGCATAACAAACATTGACCACTACTCTCCAGCATTGACCACTACTCAATTATACTCAAACAATCATAGAATTATTGATGTACAAGAAATTGATAAATACTTACAATGGATAAAAGAAATTAAATTTAATTAGAACTACTCACTATTACAAAATGAACTGAAGCTTCAATGATCCTTAGCTAGAATAAATGGGTTAGAATCTAGCCACTAAAACCCACCAAAATTTCAACAAAACAAAGAATTAAGAGAGAAAAGTAAAAATTATGCTGATAGATTCTAAAATGTGTTCTAATGATAGTAGATAGTAAAATCTTTGGTATTTCTAGCTAATTAGACTCCAAAAAGTGTCCAAAGCCAGCTTTAAATCCTTCAAAAATTCACCCATTACTTCTTCTTTTCTCTACTTCTGTCCCAATATTCCCTGATTCACAAATTTAAGCCAAATAATATTAATTAGTGCAAAATTTACCCACAATTTAGCCAAATTCACTAATCAGAATGATACTGATATGATTATAAATCTATCAATTTCATCATCAAATATGGATTTTTGTTTAGAAATTTTAAAAAATAATTTAGTGGGCCAAATAGCGACACTACAGGCCTGTGCCTGTGGCTCGCCTTTCGGTGAGCCTCTAAAGCTCTAGTCCACCTCCCACCTTAATGTGTGGCAAGATGGGCTGACCCAACAATCTTAACTCGTTTTGATATTACTATTTGTAATCGAGTTAATATCTAATTTAGTTATCGATTATAATAGTTTTTCTCAATTTAGGTTTAAATAAATTTTTGTGCTTAGTTAGGTCCTCGATTTTGATAGTTTTTATTCAATTCAGTCCTCAATTGTTAGACTCAAGAACTAAATGGAAAAAAAACATCACCATAGTCGAGAGCTAAATTGGGTAAAACTACTATAGTCAAAAAATAATTTTGAATTAAATTCTTATAGTTGAAAACTAAATTGGGTATTAAAGTAGATACTCCCATGTTATTTTTGATGGGCCCAAATGGTTAGATACTCTGATCTAACAAGTTTTTCAGTAGTTATACCGTGGACCATGGTTCACAATGCATTGTGGGCCATGCATCATGGCTGATATTGCAGTTGTGTTGAACTGATATTACAATTGTGTTGAAAGGAAACTGCAATTGCGCGGAACAAAGTTCGTTTCATCCGTCTGAAACTGCAATTGTGTTGAAAGGATACCGTAGTTGTGTTAAACTGATACTGCAGTGTGTTGAACAGATGAAACGACCTCTGCAGTATCAGTTCAACACAAATACAATATCAGTTCAACACAACTGCAGTATCAACCATAACCATGGTCCATATAATGCATTGTAGACTATGGTCCACAATATAATTTGCGCAAGTTTTTAGTCTAGCTAAGGTTTTTAAGTCCAATTAATGAGGCAACCTGCTAAATATGCCCAAATTATTGCATAGACCATGGTCCACACAACTGCGTGGACCAAAAATAAAAAGTCAATTTTTATTATACTAAAAATATATTATTTTTGTACTGAATGTATATTATTTGATTTTATATATAAAATAATGTACTTTCATTAAATATAATATTGTAGTCTAAAATAATGTACTTTATGTATAAAAATAATTTATTTTTAATATATTAAAAATGTACTTTTTATTTATGGTCCATGCAGGCTAAATATGACAACCAAACCAAAGTCGAACATTCCATCCTTACAAGAAAATTAGGCTGCATTTGGCCCAACCAAATTTTTATCAACATATATTGCGTAGACCACTGTAAAATAACGACGTAATTTCTTGCAATTTTTTTTACACAACTCGCTAAAACATACATTTTTAAACTCATAATATATATTATTTTAACTCAAAAAAAATTATCTTACTCCAAAAATTTCATTATTTTAACATATAAAAATATATTATTCTAATCCATAATACAACGACGTTGTTTTGGACTGTGGCCACACGGATAGATCACGTTCCACACAATAATTTGTCGGCAAAAACTTGTGTGAGACCGTCTCACCATGAGTCGAGTCGGGTCGGGTTGGATCAATATGCAAATGTAACACTTATATGCACAAATGTCATACTTATATGCTCAAATGTAATACTAATCGGGAATAAAAATTTTGTTACTTATAAGGGTAATAAATATAATACTTTTAAAGGAAAATACAATACTTTTACATTTTGATTTAAAAGTATTACATTTTTCCTCAAAAGTATTATATTTACCCTTATAAGTAAGGGGCACTTGTCAACATTACTTATTATGAAAAATGTATTACTTTTTCTATTATAAATAACAAAAATTATATTCTTGATTAGTGTTATATTTGATCATATAAGTATGACATTTGCATGGTGCTTTGACCCGATCTGACCCGTCTCACGAATAAGGATCCGTGAGGCGGTGTCACACAAGTGTGACCCTAATTTGTCATTATGGCGTATTTCCCCATCTTGCGCAGATATTAAGAGCATGACGTGATAATCACACGCAAACAGTGACATCATCTCAGGTGGGTAATAATTTTTTAAGTTAGCTTTAAACTATTTGTTTCACCAAGTGAGTGTTTGGTAATTAACTTTTGTGTTAAAAAAAAAAGAAAAAGTTACATCCCAATTTAAGTAGAGTTGTCAATAATATAATACTAACTCAAAATCGACAAGTTGAAGTTCTAAAAAATTAAAGGGCTAGGACAAAAGAATCAACTTAATAAAAAAATCAAAATACTCAAATTAGTCATAAAAGGCTACTAAGTTAGCCAAACCGTCAAGTTGGATTATCGAGTTAGTTAACAAAAATTTAAAAGTCAAAAGTTCAAAACCCTTGACTACTGTTCAATCTTTAAGGGTCTTCATTGTTTTTGGAGATTTGGTGAGGAAGGTAAAGCATGAGATTTGCCTCAATTTTTGTATTTTAATATTAAAAAAATGTTAAAATTGAAATTGTTATTTTGAGCCACGTTTTCCATTATTGCTTTGTAAAAACAAATATCTCCAAATCACTGTCATATAATAATTATTTTTTTTAAAAAAAAGTTACTAATTATTTGGTGAAAGCCTCCTCCACTTTATATGGGAGGGCTCCATCACCTTTGGTTGCGAGGTGATGTCGCTACAGCCAAATTTTTATTATTTTTAATACTCCATAGTTTTTTATTATGATTATTATAACGTATATATATTATTCATTATGATTTATTAAATATAATTTTATATAATTAATAAATTATTACGGAGTATTATTATTATTATTATTATTATTATTATTATTATATTATTATTATTATTATTAAAATATATATGCATGTTCTTGTAAGTTTTTTACATGTAAATTGTTAATACCAAAATATAATAATTTTACAAAACACTGTTTCACAATCAAGTAAAATAATTTGTTGTTGAAACTTATTAACATAATACGCTATTAACAAATTGTTAATCAACAAGGTGAATTGGGTTACATAAATGACAATCTCATCAATGGAGTTTTTGTGCAGCTTTTTGGCAGACGGGGAAGAAGAAGAATATGTGTTCAGAGAGGAAATATATAGATGGTTACGTTGGAGTTTAACAGATTAATTTTGTTAGAGATTTATATAGTAAAACGATGTTTGTGGATTTCAAACATGCTACGAAAATTAAATAATATTTTGAGGTGATTATAGTGTTATAAATATTATTTTAAGTTTGGTAGAAAGTTATTTAATTTATATGGGAAATAAGGATTATGTAGAAAGTTCCGAAACTTGAAAAGTTAACTGGCAAAGATGAAATGGTTTACACTGATAAAAGTCTGAGAGATATAAAGGTTAATTTCATCAATGTCATATTTTCTTGTGTTATTTGCAGTAGTAAACACTTGAGAATATATCTTTAGATAGAATTTTTGGTTACACAACTTAAAAGGGAAGTTCGATCTTGGCAACGCAACCTGAAATTTCTAAATATTTTTTTTTAATCTCATGAGTCTTAATCGAGTATCTATATATGATGCTTGTAAAGATACATAGATTAAAGACTTATAGGAAAGTGAGTACATACCTGAAGATTTCATATGATACATTTTTTGTTCGCTTATTTTCTTATGTAATTTTGTTGTATCACAAAAAATATTGCCGAACGAATACAAGCTTCTTTTTTATTTTTTTCAACAAATTCAATTTTGAAAAAGAACACGAAAAAGAAAAATCAAATAATGCAAGTGAGAGTCACACAAGGTGCCCAACAAGAACGTAAAGAGTGGTCGCTAGACATGACCGTAGTTCAGTTCCGGTTCTAAACCGTCATTTCACGATTCTAAAAAATGATAAACCAGAAGCGAAACCTTTTAGGAAGGTTCTAGTTCTGGTTCCCGTTTGAACCATCGATTCAAATATTTCTTTTCATAAAAACAAAGCTTTTCTTAAAATTAAAAAAAAAAAAAAGATTTAGAACCAAAAGCAACCAATTTTGAACCGAAATCGATGATTTCAGTTCTCAATTTTAATCTGATTCAGTTTCTACCATGTCTGGTTCGATTCAAACTGATCAGTTCAAACCGTGGTCGCCAACAATTTAGGATGCGTTTGGTTCGCACATAAGAATCAGAATGTGAATGAAAATCAAATACTTGGTAAAAATAATGGATTTTGGTTAAAGTATTTTGCATATTTAGTAGTATGGTGGAATGATTACCAATATTAATGTTTGGTTGTATATGACCTAATAATGCAAATAAATGCTTTAACAATACAAAAACAAAAAACTAAGACAATTGATCCTAATATAATGATATCAAAAGCATGAATATGAACAATAAAATCAAAACAAAAATCCAAAAGTATTAATCCAAACTTAAAAATTATATTACTAATAAGATAGAATGATACTCCTTTTTATTTAGGAAATGAAATTTTTAATTAAAGAGTAATCAAATCACATAGTTGTGTTTTAAAAAGTTATCAACCAAACAATCATTTTGATTCTTATTACTAGTGTATAAAGTGTAAACTCATAAACCAAACACACACCTTTAATTCTCTTTGCATGTAATATTATTTTTATTCATTTTTTTTTAAATCTAAGAATAAATCTCACCACCTTGTTGCTATTGCGTCCAAATATAAATCTGGTAAAAAGAAACTGACAGCAGCCGATTTGGCCATGTTGCGCTGGGATTACTGACGTCGGCTCCTGCTTACGAAGGGACTAATGACGTGACAATCAGACGCAAACAGTGATGTCATCAGTTCATTACCACATCCCACCAGATATTTAAAAATTAAATGGAAAAATTACATTCGTCTATAAATTATAAGAAAATTGTAGAATTTATCCCTAAATTATATGGTAATTATAGAATTCGTTTCTATGATGATCATACTCACTTTTCGTCATTAAGTTATCATTACCGTTTTACTTTTTATTCTTTCGTGTTCACTTTTAGTTCATGAGTTGTTCTAAAATTGTAAATTTCATTCATAATGTTAAATGGACGAAAATCGCAATGCCAGTGATAATTTAAGGACCAAAAGTGAGTATGACTAACACATATGGATGAATTTTTCAATTATTATATACTACCTCCGTCCAAAAATGGTTGTCTGGTTCGTTTAACGAGACTTGACTGAAGTAATTTTTAATTCAATTTTTCATATTATTAAGTTTAGCATTAATATATAAAATTTATATATTTAGAAACTACATTAAAAGTACTATTAAACACAAAAAATTAAATTTAAAAATAATAAAAAATTACTAAAGAAAATAAGCAAAGAAGGAAGAATTGGTTTAATCAATATAGGACAGGTAAAATGAGACAGGGGAGTAACTTAAAGGGACTTGAGTAACTTTTTTAAAATTAAAAAAAAATGCAATTCCTTTCCACAATTCACAAAAAGCTGCTGCTACTTGCACGTTGCTATTGATTCCACTAGGTAGCTAGCGAGTTATTATCAAAAAAAAAGGTAGCTAGCGAGTTTCATGGGACAAAAGCGTGTTGTGTCGGTTCACGTAATATAATATATTCGCGACAAAAACATTGCGTGCTGCGCTGTTTTATGTCCTATCACCCGTTGCGGATCTCCACTCAAATTCAACAACAATTCTTAAATAAATTCTTTTCCCCACAATTATTATTGGCAGTGGCGTACCCACATTGAGGGCAGCAGCCCCCACCTCTCACCCCCTTATATATATATATATATATATATATAAGTATATATAAGATTTATATATAAGGGTTTAGGTTCGAGTATATTTTTCCGGGCAGTTGTGCGGTACTCACTTTAAATATTAAAACGATGCATCTTAAGTACACAAATTATGCACCTTAAGCGAAGAACACAAATCACGCACCTAAAGTTTCTAAATGATGCACTTTTAGTTGAGAATATATTGCGCACCTTAAGCACACAAATCACGTATCTTAAGTACACAAATCACACACCTTAAAAACACAAACCACCCACCTAATGTTTTAAAATGGCGCACCTTAAATTTTAACAACTCACACCTTAAGCATACATATCACGCACCTTAAGAAGGAAAATTACGCACCTTAAGCTTTAGGTTAACTCACCTTAAGTTTCAACATGCACGCACCTTAAGAAAACAAATCACGCACCTTATGAAGAAAATTACGTACCTAAAGCCACCGCACGAGAGACACCCACTGCACGGGAACTGAATTATATATATATATATATATATATATATATATATATATATATATATATATATATATATATATATATATATATATATAACATTCACTTATATATAAAATTCATATTTATGTATACATTATTAAATCTTTGAATAGCTTAGTTGGTTGAAATTTTAAACATGATGTTGAATAGTTTGTCTTAGGTTCAAACCTTACTAGCAACACTAAAATGTTTTGAGAATAGTGTGTTTTCTATGCAAATAATACGTTTTACTTAATTGATTATGTTTAATATTTTGTCATAAATATTTTTATATCTTTTCAAAGTGTTTTAAAACTTCACATTTTTAATCTATTCAAAGATATTTTTGGCTCTGCTTGCTTTTTCCAAATTGGAAAACTAGAGGAGTTGAGTTTGATTGGCAGGTGAGTTAGGGTAAAAATTTGAACAATGGGTGAGGGGGTAACAACAGCCATGAAAGAAAGAGGAAGAAAAAAAATTTACCTGTAACCTCTCACTTGGGAGAGTCACAGCTATGCCGTTTGATCACAAAGTCTTTGGCATACATGATACATACATAATTATTAGTTTGTAAATGAGATAAAAGAGTACTAGTGAATTATTAAATTTGAACATAATATATAATTGTATTAAAATATGATTTTAGACGATTAATTAATTTGAGTTATTTAAACAACTCGTTATCTCAAACAATATATTCCTCATAAAGATGGTGACCAACAAAATATGCACTAAGCATAAAACTATTTATTTTAAAAAGGGGAAATGATAGGTACATCTTTGATATAACTTAGGGAGCGTTGTATGGTTGAGAACTTTTGTACTTTTCTATATGTTTTGATATCTATTATCATATTTGTTTATATATTTTTCTTATCATAATATTGGATTCAAATCCTTTTATAAATACAAAATCCATTACCTTTAGCTTTTACTCCCCTATTTTTGAAGAATGAGATAAAAAACAAGGGAGAAAAAAAAAATCATTGTCCATGTACTAAATATATAACTCTAATATACAAACACACTGTAATATTTATTACTATATTTGAGATATATAATTTATAATGTGTTTTCTATTTGAATTATTTTATCAAATTAATTATGCTTTCAAAAAAATTATGTTTCATATTTGGTTATGAATATTTTTTCTATAAAGTTTTGATATGTTTTATTTTCCGCATATATCCAACAATATTTATGACTATATTTCTTACGTTTTTTTAAACAACTTCTTCAAAGTTTTTTTAATATATATATATATATATATATATATATATATATATATATATATATATATTCAAAATTAATAATGAGATGTGTAATTTATAATGTGTTTTATATTTGAATTATTTTATCAAATTAATTATGTTGTATATTTTGTTATAATATTTTTATAAACTTATGATGTGTTTTATTTTTCGCCTATATCCAACAATATTTGTGACTATATTTCGCCCACACTGGACAAAATTTCTGGCTCCGCCACGCGCGCGCGCACACACACACACATATATACATACATACATATATATATATATATACATATATATATATATATTCAATTGTGGTCGTGCCTTCCCGTGCGGCCGATGCGGAATACACCACTATGTATACAAATATACATCACTAAATGTTACAAAATGCACCACAATGAAAAAAACACAAAAACACCAAAAAACACACCACACATCCAAAATAATGCACCATAACTCCCCTGGCCCTAATAGTGCATTTCCTAAGACTGTATGATGTATATTTGCATGCCAGTGGTGCATTTTAATTTTTGGTGATGCGTACCTAATGGTGCATATTTGTGTGGTGCATTTTCTAACATTGAGTGGTGTATATCTGTATACATAGTGGTGCGACCGCACTGACCGCACGTTAAGACGCGCTCACACTTGATTATGACTATATATATATATATATATATATATATATATATATATATATATTGGGCACGCTCAGGTGAGAACCCATGCCTAGGAAAGAAGAACCAATTGCAGTCGTCCACCTGTCCAGATTTAATGGATCATATGCATTTTTTTTAAAGACACAATGACATTTTCGTAAATAATTCGAACTTTGGTGCGAGTAACATTTGTTAAAAGTGAAAGTAACTGGTGCAAGTATATATGCAAATAAAATCACATAAAAGTACACTCATTTTCACTTAATAGTGAAAGTAATTTACCTTTTTAACATTGGTGCACCTAATGACTATGTCTTTTACATTGGCGCACTTAATGATAATGTTTGGTGCAACTAATGGTAGCGTTGGGTGCAGTTAATATTGATGCTCAGTGTATATTACTTGTTGTACTTTTAATACATTTTATTTGTACTTAGGTGCACTATATGAAACTGTTACTAGCACGTTTAACACAATTTACTTGCACTTCAAAGTTCATTTATTTATGAAAATGTCACCGTATTTTTTTTAAAACTATGTTTCTGACCGTTAGATCTGGATATACGTGGATGGCTGTGAAGGAACTCTCAATTAAAAAACAGGATTAAATATAAGCCATTGATCTATTCCATATGAACGATCGAAATTGAAGCAAGAATTTTTTTTAAATGTGGTGGTATTATGGTAATTTTATGTAAGTTAAGATATTTTTCCTTTCGGTGCATTATTTTCCTTCTTCGAGTGCATATTGTTTCATCTTTGAGTGCGTATTATTCCTTCTTTGAGTGCATAGTTTCTCTTCGTAAGATGCAAAATTATGAACATTACATATTAAAGTTGGGCATGCACATAAATGTACAAAGTTCTACAGGCATGCACATAAATGTACAAAATTCGCCTTAAGGTGCAAATTTTTGCACCCAGTGTTGTGAAGTTATTCACCTCAAAGTGCAAAGTTATGCACCTTGAGGTGCGAAGCTATGAACCTAAATATTCTAAATTAGTGAAAGCTAGGCACTTTGATGAAGTAATCTTTTGGGTGAGTGGATGTGTAGGAGGGTATCCTTACATCGGATACCATTTTCACAAGGATTGGCGATAGGAGTAGAACTTTAGTGTTTCAAGTATAAAATACTAATGTTTCTCATGGAAATCTAGCCAAACCGAAGGGTTGATTTGGATACAAACACAATATCAAACAACACTATATATAATGAAAACAAATGACAAGAAAGTGGAGGTGGATATGAACTTAAGGTAGGTCAAGATAGTGACTCCAAATTAGAGATCAAAAGATGATAGATTATAACAATAGGGAAGCCTTTCTCAAGGTCATCCTACACTCCTAGAACATTCAAGGACATTCTTACGACTCAAGAATGTCTAAGAGACATTTCATCAAACACTTTGTGTTCTTAACATCACACACTTCTCTAACCTAACAATATCAAAGAAAATGAAAGAGAGAAGCTAGGGTTCTAAAATAGGTCGGAACCGAGTTGAAATGGTTGAAAACGGGATAAAATACAAGCAAGGAAGGGTGGTCACGAGTGTGGCCGAGCTTGTGGCCAGAAACGCGTGCCCACTAGAATGGCCACGGGAGTGGCCACTCCCATGTCTCCCTGCAGGTCGGGAGAAAATGAGTGCAACTGTTTCGACTTTTAGGCTATTTTTCAGCCCCAAAACCATTGAATTAGCATTTGTGGTCTGCATCAAAGTTGTAGCTCTTCACGTTAGCTGTCCAATGGAAAATAAAATCACTTGATTTGGACATTCCTACGCAGAGTTATGGCTAAAATACCGAGCAGTGGACGATTTGTGCGAAAATTTCAATTTCTTGCTCTTTTGCTCCACTTTTGCGTTTGTTTGTCCAAATGACCAAGACCGTTAAAAACACCACAATTTGGCTCTCTAAGAGATGTTGCCCCATCTTCATAGCTTCTTATTGGCTCCCATTGACACTACATGCATCCGAAATGCTCCAAAAATCATTCAATTCATCTAAATCACCAAGAATTACACATAAACACACAAATGAATCAAATGAGGAATATTTTGGACACAATTATAACAAATGACAAGAAAAATATGCTTAAATTCAAGATGAAAACATGAACTTTTTAGCACTTATCACACTTAAATGTGCAAAGTTATGCACCTTAAGGTGCAAATTTATGCACTCTTAGTTGTAAAGTTTTTTTTTTGACAGCTCTTAGTTGTAAAGTTATGCACCTCAAGGTGAAAAAGTATGCACCTAAGTATTCTAATTCATGTACCTGAAGATACAAATTTATGCATAATCCTAAGTTACAAGTTATGCACCTTATGATGCAAAGTTATGCACCCTAAGGTGCAGAATTATGCACATTATTCTGTGTTTGTTAATTTTTACTGATTTTTCAAGAGCATAACTTTGATTGATCTTTTAAATTGTTAACTCCAATTAGTTGATTGTACTAAGGCCAGATTAATGTTTTTTTTTTACTGTGAATTAAGTGTGCGAATTATTTTAATGGTTGAATTTGATCTTCAGACTGCGATTTGAAGAATTAACTTCCAGGAAGCTAAGCGTGTTTTTTTTTTTTTGGTTTTAATTCTTTCATTCTAGATCTAGATTATATCAACAGCTTAGATCTCATCCCATTTTTCACTTTAAAATTCCTTCGCAGGTAAACTTTCCGCTACACACAGGCTCGTATGTGTATATATATTTATTTTAATTTCAATTCCTATTTTACTATCAAACAAAGTAACTCATATATCGTACTTAAACTAATTACCATTATCAAGTGTTTTATTCTTATTATCATTCCGATTTCAATATTTTAGCCAAACACACCCTTATTTTTTTCAATCATAGGTATATTTTTTTCTGAGTCAAATACCACCGAAGTTGTTATTTTATTCAAAATCATTAACTATTTATATTAGACATTCAATTAGAATTTGAAAAATGAGCGCTTTTTTTTTTTAATTGGAAGATCAGTTAAATCTCCCACCCCTCAACGTGTGCGGATTCGAACTCATGACCTTTTGCATGGCTCAGATACCAAATTAAAGCATGTGTTCCATCTTAACTAAAAGCCTAAACTAATAGTTGGACTGCACATATTATATTTATGCTCACAGATATGAAATTATGATTCGGAAATGAGAATTGAGCAAAAATATCTTATTTATTTCATGTATTTGGGTTAAACAAACAGTGACATTAAAACATTTAGCTAATATTCCTAAAAAGTCTATTAAAGATCCTTCTGGTGTCTAACCTTTTCTTTATATTTAGTTATTATATAGACTATTTCTATTCTTGTTGTAACTGTAGTCTATTTCCTAGGGTTTTTGTACTATATATTGTAATTCTCTTGAGCAGTGAATACATATGTTTTCATCCCTCTTTCATGGTATCACAGCCTTGAATACTCTTACGAGTTTTTTTTCTCCTTTTTTTTTCCCCACCTCTTTTTCCATATCATCAATGGCAACAACCACCATCACTCAACTCACCGCCCCTTCTCACTTTCCCATCAAACTCACATCTTTCAACTATCCGGTGTGGAAAACGCAGGTGGAATCTGTTCTAATCGGACTAGACTTATTCTGCTATGTTAACGGCACGAATCGCGCTCCGGCAAAATTTTCCGATGAGGAGCATACAACTGTCAATCCAGCTTACACCTTGTGGTATCGTCAAGACCGTATTATCCTCAACGCATTGCTCGGAAGTTGTTCCGACACTCTTCAACCGGTTATTGCTTCAGCCTTGTCTGCTGAAGATGCATGGACCCGCCTGGCCACCAACTGTGCCGCTTCATCTCGTGGCCGGGTCGTCTCGCTGAAAGCTAAGCTTGCAAAGAATCCAAAAGGGAGTCGCTCAATTATTGATTTCATGCGTGACATGAGGTCCATTGCCGATGATTTGGCTCTTGCCCAAAACCCAATGACACTGCTATGAGAGGTTGTTGCGTGATAATGAGCAACAATCTGTCATTGCTACTGCCAATTCACTCAACGGAGAACTGGGCCACCCCAACATCTATCTACCAGTGTTGTTGATCAACAAAATAACACTCCCAATTTTCGCCGCAACAGGAATAATTTTTCTGGACAGAATGGTTACCCGAACCAAGGGCGTTTTGGTGCTAATCGTAACTCTCGTTTTTGCAGATCCTGTGACGCTCAGGGACATGATGCCAAATTTTGTCGAAAGTTGGCAAAATTCATTAAGGAGAATAATATTACTCTTGAGTCTCACCATGCAGTTACAATGCAATCACCAACGGTACACACTACTGCAGCCTCAGCTGTGCCGCAACAACCATGGGTAATGGACACTGGGGCGTCACATCATACTGTGAGCAATCCGGGAACTATGCAATCCTTTGTGGACTACTCAAGTCCTGACGAGATTGTGCTTGGTGACGGTAACTCTCTACCCATAACCCATACTGGTTCAGTTTCATTACCCTCTGTTAATGGTTCTTTTCAGTTGTCTGATGTTCTCTGCGTCCCAAAGCTCCAGAAAAATCTTGTGTCTATCTCTAAGTTTTGTCAGTCTAATTCTGTTTCGGTTGAGTTTTTTGACTCATTTTTTATTATTAAGGATCCGCTAACGGGGGCGCAACTGGCCCGAGATGAAACTGAACATGGCGTCTACAAGTTCCCATTATCAGTGTGTCCACAAGTCAATGCCGCCTCTCGTGTTTCAGTTTCAAATTGGCATCATAGGTTTGGCCATCCGTCTACTAAAACTCTTGCCTATATGTTGCGGTGTAATAACATTAATGTTGATAAGAAATTATTAGATTCCTTCCATTGTACGGCCTGTGGAATTCATAAAAGCCAAAAACTTCCATTTTCCTTTAATTCTATGACAAGTTCAAAACCACTTCAATTAATTTATTCAGATGTCTGGAGCACTTCTGAAACTTCTATAGATGGTTTCAAGTATTATATTTTATTCGTTGATCATTATACCAAGTACATTTGGTTGTATCCACTGCGTAACAAGTCAGATGTTTCCCAAATATTTCTTCAATTTAAACCGCTAGTGGAAATTTTTTTTGGTTTTAGTATTGTATCTATCTTTTCAGATAATGGCGGCGAGTACAAAAAATCAATTCCGGTGTTTAATTCAATGGGAATTTCCCACTACACATCCCCTCTACATACACCCGAACACAATGGGTCTGCTGAACGACGCCATAGGCATATCGTTCAGACAGGCCTAGCATTGCTCCATTTTTCTTCTATGCCTATTAAGTAATGGTCATATGCTTTCCAAGCTGCTGTTTATTTAATAAATCGCATGCCAACACCCGTTATAAATAATCTTAGTCCTTACCAAATGTTGTTTGCAAAAACACCAAATTATAATAAACTTCAACCATTTGGTTGCCTTTGCTTTCCGTGGTTAAAACCATACACGTCAACCAAGCTACAACCAAAATCTACCTCATGTGTCTTCTTAAGCTACTCACAACAGCAGTCTGCGTTCAAGGCTACTCACAACAGCAGTCTGCGTTCAAGTGCCTTGATTCAACAACAGGCCGAGTTTACCTGTCTAAGCATGTCCGGTTTGTTCCTACAGATTTTCCGTTTGCATCATTTTTTGACAAAACTTGTGTTGAATCAACTGAGTCATGCTCGTCTCAACATACTGGTTCTAGGCTATTACAATCTCTTTCTGTACCCGTGCCAACACCTGTACTTCATAGTCCTGCTCAATCGCTACCTCCGTCACCTCAGAATAACCCGGGTACATATGCCCAACCAACCTCACCAGTTGCGCCACTCCCTCTAGGTAGTTCTTCTTCCTTAGGTCAGTCTCCTCATGTTTCTCAAACCTCTGAGCCTCAGTCACAGTCCCACAATTCCGAGTCTGAGTCCTCATCTCTTGCACAGTCTGTTCAGGTGCCTGAGGAACGTCCACGTCGTGTTAGACGCCCCAATAAGAAATATTTTAATGATAAGTTTGTGAACATTTCTACTGTTGCTCCTATTTCTCCTGCATTGGAGCCGAGTAGTGTGCGTCAAGCTTTGTAGGATACTCGATGGAAAAAAGCCATGGAAGAAGAATTTGAGGCACTTATGCGCAATGGTACTTGGGAATTAGTGCCACGTGGGAATCATACTCCGGTTGGGTGTAAATGGGTTTACCGTATGAAGCGGAAGATTGATGGTACGGTAGATCGGTTTAAAGCTAGACTAGTTGCAAAGGGATTCTTGCAGGAACCGGGAAGGGACTATTTTGAGACCTTTAGTCCAGTGATTAAACCTATCACGGTTCGTATAATTTTGTCTATTGCCTTGTCCCGTCGTTGGCCGGTATGACAGTTGGACATTAATAATGCCTTTTTAAATGGGGTGTTGTCTGAGGATGTTTATATGGAACAACCGGCTGGTTTTGTTGACGATTGCTTCCCGGGTCATATTTGTCGTTTGAAGAAAGCGATATACGGTTTGAAGCAAGCCCCAAGGGCGTGGTACCTTGAGTTGTCAACATTTTTACTCTTTTGTGGTTTTCATAAGTCACTTGCTGATAGTTGTCTCTTTATATACCGGGTTGACAGTGTGATTGTTTACTTTCTTGTTTATGTGGACGATATTGTTCTCACTAGTAATAATGCTGGTTTCTTGCATAAATTTATTGGTCGTCTTGCAGCTCGGTTCTCTCTTAAGGACTTTGGCTTGTTACATCATTTTCTTGGAGTGGAGGTCATTCCCACATATGATGGTTTGTTTCTTTCACAAAGCCGCTACATTCTGGATATCCTAGAACAATTCTCCATGACGGGGGCGAAAGAGGTAGCTACTCCTATGTGTTCTACGTCTGTTCTAGTTTCGGAAGGTGCCCAATCTGTGGATGCCAAGTTATACCGACAAGCTATTGGACGTCTCCAATATCTTGGTTTCACTCGTCCGGATTTTGCCTTTGCGGTGAACAAATTAGCTCAACACATGCAATCCCCGACTGTTGTTCATTGGCAAGCAGTGAAACGTATTTTGCGATATTTAAAGGGTACATTGTACTATGGTTTGTTTCTACGTTCTGGTGTCCCTTTTTCAATTTCCGCTTTCTCTGATTCTGACTGGGGTGGTGTGAATGATAATGGACGGTCTACAACAGCATATGTCATTTATTTTGGTGCCAATGTTGTTTCCTGGAAGTCTTCGAAGCAACGCTCGGTATCTCGCTCCTCCACTGAAGCTGAGTTTCGAGCGTTAGCTAATTCCGCTGCCGAGGTGTTGTGGCTACAAAATTTGCTGTTTGAACTTGGAGTTCTTGTTTGAAAATCCCCTGTGTTGGTTACAGATAACCTTAGTGCCACGTATGTTTGTAGAAACCCGGTATTCCACTCCCGAATGAAGCACCTTGCACTTGATTATTTCTTCGTTCGCGAACGGGTCATGAGTGGGTCGTTAGGTGTTGCGCATGTACCCTCTTCTGCTCAGGTAGCTGATTTGCTAACTAAACCACTTGGGCGACGGCTGTTTACGTTTTTTAGAAACAAGATTGGAGTCTCTGACGGTGCCTCCATCTTGCGGGGGCGTATTAAAGATCCTTCTAGTGTCTGACCTTTTCTTTATATTTAGTTATTGTATAGACTATTTCTATTCTTGTTGTAACTGTAGTCTATTTCCTTGGGTTTTTGTACTATATATTGTAATTCTCTTGAGCAGTGAATACATGTGTTTTCATCCCTCTTTCAAAGTCTATCATTTTTTAAGATGTTGGATATTAACTGTAAATAGGTTGCAAATTCGGATAAAAATAGAGACTTCGAAGATAACTTTGAAAAAAAAAAAAAGATACACCTATAATTGTGTCTAGAAATAAGCTATGCCAAGGAAAAAAAAAGGTGTCACATACCCAATTTGAAATTAACAATCAACAAATTCTATTCTTACTTTTCAAAATTGACAATAAAACCAACTTCAAAAGTAAGTAGGCATAATTATTGTTATGAGTCTTATGTAGTTGTAGTTCATTAGGACTCTATTGTCTACTTTGATATATTGTACATACACTTTGTTTACTGATGAATGACAGATAACATATTCTCATCTGGTATCAGTAGTCTACGGTAAGCTTCCATGGCCGCTAATAACTCTCGTGATGGCTCTGTCGAGGCTTCCTCGGAACGGACTGTCTCTGATGCGGCCATTCCCCCGTTGCCGGCTCCTACGTCCTTGTCATCTGCGCACCATTATGTCTCCCTGAAGCTCTCCTCGCGTAATTATTTATTTTGGAGGGCTCAGATGGTGCCTTTTCTCCGTGGTCAGGGACTGCTGGGTTTTGTTGACGGATCAATTCCTTGCTCGATCGCACCTCCTGCTCCGGTCGTCGCTGCTGCCCCCGCCGGTGCGGCCACTGCCGCAGGGACGTCTGCTTCTGCTGAGTCCGCGTCTGCTTCTGCTTCTGCGCAGTCGACGTCTGTTGCCCTGTGGATTCGCCAAGATCAAGCCGTGTTGTCGTTGCTGATCTCTTCGCTGTCGGACGATGTTCTTCATCATGCTCTCGGCAAGGCGACTTCCCGTCAGCTTTGGGAAGCCATTGAGTACTCCATGGGCGCAGCAACGAGGGCTCGGGCACTGAGCCTTCTTGGACAGTTGCAGACGCTGCGGTAAGGTGACGCGTCGGTGGCGGATTACCTGGCTCGGGCTAGGCTTGGTGACGCGTCGGTGGCGGATTACCTGGCTCGGGCTAGGCTTCTTGTTGAGGATCTCTCCCTCGCCGGTCGCTCCGTGTCGTTGGACGACCAAAATCTGTACGTATTCCGGGGGCTCCGGCCGGAATATCGCCCTCTTGTGGCTGGGCTGACTCGCGGCGCATGGCTCTGTCGAGGCTTCCTCGGAACGGACTGTCTCTGATGCGGCCATTCCCCCGTTGCCGGCTCCTACGTCCTTGTCATCTGCGCACCATTATGTCTCCCTGAAGCTCTCCTCGCGTAATTATTTATTTTGGAGGGCTCAGATGGTCCTTTTCTCCGTGGTCAGGGACTGCTGGGTTTTGTTGACGGATCAATTCCTTGCTCGATCGCACCTCCTGCTCCGGTCGTCGCTGCTGCCCCGCCGGTGCGGCCACTGCCGCAGGACGTCTGCTTCTGCTGAGTCCGCGTCTGCTTCTGCTTCTGCGCAGTCGACGTCTGTTGCCCTGTGGATTCGCCAAGATCAAGCCGTGTTGTCGTTGCTGATCTCTTCGCTGTCGGACGATGTTCTTCATCATGCTCTCGGCAAGGCGACTTCCCGTCAGCTTTGGGAAGCCATTGAGTACTCCATGGGCGCAGCAACGAGGGCTCGGGCACTGAGCCTTCTTGGACAGTTGCAGACGCTGCGGTAAGGTGACGCGTCGGTGGC
>NC_044923.1:17276015-17298750 GCF_003576645.1 Ipomoea triloba | reverse complement strand
GCACCGGTGACCCTCCCGGAGCTTTCTGATTATCTCAGCAGTCAGGAGTTCATTTTTGCGGAGGATTTTGCGGGGCCTCTCCTCCGACAGCCATGGTGGCGCGACGTGGTGGTGGTCATTCCGGCTCCTCGTACTCACCTCAGCAGTTCTCGAACCAGCAGCCGCAGTACACGAATCACCAGCAGCAGCAATCCCGCGGTGGTGGCGGTCGATCTCGCAGCCGTGGCCGTGGCCGTGGCAGAGGCCGTGGAGGCGGTGCGGTGGTTCGCTGTCAGCTATGTGATGCGGCTGGGCATACTGCTCTCACCTGCTTGGATTACCTGGCTCGGGCTAGGCTTCTTGTTGAGGATCTCTCCCTCGCCGGTCGCTCCGTGTCGTTGGACGACCAAAATCTGTACGTATTCCGGGGGCTCCGGCCGGAATATCGCCCTCTTGTGGCTGGGCTGACTCGCGGCGCACCGGTGACCCTCCCGGAGCTTTCTGATTATCTCAGCAGTCAGGAGTTCATTTTTGCGGAGGATTTTGCGGAGGCCTCTCCTCCGACAGCCATGGTGGCGCGACGTGGTGGTGAGGCCTCTCCTCCGACAGCCATGGTGGCGCGACGTGGTGGTGGTCATTCCGGCTCCTCGTACTCACCTCAGCAGTTCTCGAACCAGCAGCCGCAGTACACGAATCACCAGCAGCAGCAATCCCGCGGTGGTGGCGGTCGATCTCGCAGCCGGCAGCAGCAATCCCGCGGTGGTGGCGGTCGATCTCGCAGCCGTGGCCGTGGCCGTGGCAGAGGCCGTGGAGGCGGTGCGGTGGTTCGCTGTCAGCTATGTGATGCGGCTGGGCATACTGCTCTCACCTGCTTCCGGTTTCGGCCAACAACTGCCGGTCCGCAAGCTCATGTTGCGCTTGCTTCTGACGGGGTTGCGTCTCTTGCCTCGCATCACTGGCTTCCAAATACGGGAGCTTCAAATCATGCCACTCCGGATTCATCCCTTATGACCACTACTGCGGACTATGGTGGTTCGGACACCTTACGGGTTGGCAATGGCACAGGTATGCCCATAGTTAGTATTGGGTCAGCTTCGGTAGCCACTCCTAGTCGTGTTTTTCGTTTATCAGATATATTGCATGTTCCTGGTCTATCTGCACCTTTGTTGTCTGTTCAGAAATTTGCGCGAGATAATGACGTTTATTTTGAATTTTGTTCTGATTCTTTTGTTGTTAAGGATCGTACCACCAAGGTGCCTCTGTATAAGGGTCGTGCTTCGGGTGGTCTTTACTCGTGGCCTGTTACTTTGCGTCGTGGTCCTACAGCCCTGGTTGCTCGTGTGTCGTCCTCGGTCTGGCATCACAGACTTGGTCATCCGCATGTTCGAGTTTTACGTCAAATTCTGGATAATTGTTCGCTTAGTTCTAGTACTATTAGTAGTTTGTCTTCGTTATGTTCAGCTTGTCAGTTAGGAAAATCATCTAGATTTCCTTTACCTCGTGTTCAGTCTACTTCTACTCGTATTTTAGAGTTGATATATACGGATATTTGGGGCCCTACGCCATGTCTTTCCTCTATTGGTAATAAATATTTTGTTCTTTTCGTGGATGATTTTAGTCGTTATATCTGGTTTTACCCTATGCGTGCCAAAACTGATTTGTATGCCATTTTTGAGAGTTTTCGGTCTCAAGTCGAACGCTCATTTAATTGCAAAATTCTGTCTATTCAATCTGATCTTGGGGGGGAATATAAAAAGTTGCATACTCGCTTGTTTGCTCTTGGCATTGTTCATAGGCAGTCTTGTGCCTACACACATGAGCAGAATGGTAAGGTTGAGCGTCGTCATCGTCATGTCGTTGAGACTGGGCTCGCTTTAATGGCCCAGGCCTCGGTTCCTACTCGCTTCTGGGATTATGCGTTTGAAACCGCTGTTTAC
The DNA here is from genome assembly GCF_003576645.1 of Ipomoea triloba. NCBI lineage: Eukaryota > Viridiplantae > Streptophyta > Magnoliopsida > Solanales > Convolvulaceae > Ipomoea > Ipomoea triloba. The sequence goes on along the minus strand of NC_044923.1, from coordinate 17,296,834 downwards.
TTAATTAATAAAATTCCTACTCGTGTATTGCACGATGACACTCCTCACTTTCGTGTTCATCGCTCTCCTCCTTCTTATTCGTTGTTACGTGTTTTTGGGTGCTTGTGTTTTCCGTTGTTGCGTCCTTACAATCGGAATAAGTTACAGTTTCGGTCAGCTCCGTGTGTGTTTCTTGGTTATCCTCCTTCTTTCCGTGGCTATCGTTGTCTTGATTTAAATACTAACCGGGTATTTATCTGTCGCCATGTGCGATTTGATGAAACTGCTTATCCTTTTGCCTTAGCTGTGACTGTGCAGGCTCCTGTTTCTTCTGTTCCCGAGCCGTGGGGTGTTGGTCGTGTTGATGTTGGTCTGCCTCCTGCGCCTTCTGTGGTTTCCACCTCTCGCACAGTGACTGATTCAGGCTCGCCCGGTGTTGCTGTTGCTCAAGCTCGGCCGGCTAGGGGTCGGCGTGTTAAGCGTCCGCAGGTTCGGACTCATGCTATGGCCTTGCGGAGTGCTACACCGACTCGGGCTCGCCAGGTGGCTTTGGTTTCTCAGGTCGTTCCAGTGGAACCCACTTGCTATTCTCAAGCAGTTGTTTATCCTGAGTGGCGAGAGGCGATGGATCTTGAGTTCAATGCACTGTTGCTAAATCAGACCTGGAGATTGGTTCCGTTTCAATCCGGAATGAATGTTGTTGGCTGCAAGTGGGTCTTCCGTGTCAAACGGAAGGCTGATGGGTCTGTTGAGCGGTACAAGGCTCGCTTGGTGGCAAAGGGGTTCAACCAGGTGGCTGGTCAGGATTTCTTTGAGACCTTTAGCCCGGTGGTCAAGCCTACTACGGATTTCTTTGAGACCTTTAGCCCGGTGGTCAAGCCTACTACGGTTCGGTTGCTGCTCTCTCTAGCTGTTTCCCGTGGTTGGCATATTCGGCAGTTGGACGTTCACAATGCGTTCCTTAATGGTTCTTTGGCTGAGACGGTTTATATGCGCCAACCACCGGGATATGAGGATAAGGATGCTCCGGGGCATGTGTGTCTTCTTCAGGGCTCGCTCTATGGGCTCAAGCAAGCCCCTCGTGCTTGGTTTGATCGGCTGCACTCTTATCTTCTTTCTGTGGGGTTTTGTCCGTCTAAGACTGACGTGTCACTGTTTGTTTATTCTCTTGGTTCTGTTCGTCTGTTTCTGCTTGTATATGTGGACGATATCCTGGTCATGGGTTCTGATCTTGCTTCGGTCACTGGCTTGGTTGCTAAAATGGGCTCGGAATTTAAGATTCGGGACATGGGTTCTCCGTCTTTCTTTCTGGGTATTGAAACTATTTCAGTTGATGGGGGTCTGCTTCTGTCCCAACAGCGGTATATGGCTGACATCTTGAAGCGGGCTGGTATGACTGATTGCAAGGCGTTGGTTACTCCTGTTGCTTTGAATCAGTCCACGGTTGATGCAGTCTCTCCTTATTCGGATCCGACTCGGTATCGTAGTCTCGCTGGGGCTCTTCAGTACCTTACAGTGACACGGCCCGACTTGTCGTTTGCGGTTAATAAGCTCTGTCAGCACATGCATGCGCCTACTATTGAGCATTGGGCGATGCTCAAACGTGTTCTTCGGTATGTGAAAGGGACTCTGCAGTTTGGCTTACGTATTTGTTGCTCTCCTTCAGACACTATTCATGCTTTCTCCGATTCTGACTGGGCTGGTGATCCGGGTGATCGGAAGTCCACGAGTGGTTTTGCGGTTTTCTTGGGCCGTAATCTGGTTTCTTGGGTTTGTCGGAAGCAGCGTACTGTGGCGCGTTCTTCCACTGAAGCTGAATACAAAGCCTTGGCTGATGTTGCAGCAGAGGTTACGTGGCTTGTTTCTCTTTTGACTGAGCTTGGTCTTCCTCCAGCTGTACCTCCACGGCTATGGTGTGATAACTTAGGCGCTACTTATCTTTGTGCTAATCCGGTGTTTTATGCTCGAACCAAGCATGTGGAAATCGATTATCACTTTGTTCGTGATAAAGTAGCTAAGAAGGAGANGGTCAGGATTTCTTTGAGACCTTTAGCCCGGTGGTCAAGCCTACTACGGTTCGGTTGCTGCTCTCTCTAGCTGTTTCCCGTGGTTGGCATATTCGGCAGTTGGACGTTCACAATGCGTTCCTTAATGGTTCTTTGGCTGAGACGGTTTATATGCGCCAACCACCGGGATATGAGGATAAGGATGCTCCGGGGCATGTGTGTCTTCTTCAGGGCTCGCTCTATGGGCTCAAGCAAGCCCCTCGTGCTTGGTTTGATCGGCTGCACTCTTATCTTCTTTCTGTGGGGTTTTGTCCGTCTAAGACTGACGTGTCACTGTTTGTTTATTCTCTTGGTTCTGTTCGTCTGTTTCTGCTTGTATATGTGGACGATATCCTGGTCATGGGTTCTGATCTTGCTTCGGTCACTGGCTTGGTTGCTAAAATGGGCTCGGAATTTAAGATTCGGGACATGGGTTCTCCGTCTTTCTTTCTGGGTATTGAAACTATTTCAGTTGATGGGGGTCTGCTTCTGTCCCAACAGCGGTATATGGCTGACATCTTGAAGCGGGCTGGTATGACTGATTGCAAGGCGTTGGTTACTCCTGTTGCTTTGAATCAGTCCACGGTTGATGCAGTCTCTCCTTATTCGGATCCGACTCGGTATCGTAGTCTCGCTGGGGCTCTTCAGTACCTTACAGTGACACGGCCCGACTTGTCGTTTGCGGTTAATAAGCTCTGTCAGCACATGCATGCGCCTACTATTGAGCATTGGGCGATGCTCAAACGTGTTCTTCGGTATGTGAAAGGGACTCTGCAGTTTGGCTTACGTATTTGTTGCTCTCCTTCAGACACTATTCATGCTTTCTCCGATTCTGACTGGGCTGGTGATCCGGGTGATCGGAAGTCCACGAGTGGTTTTGCGGTTTTCTTGGGCCGTAATCTGGTTTCTTGGGTTTGTCGGAAGCAGCGTACTGTGGCGCGTTCTTCCACTGAAGCTGAATACAAAGCCTTGGCTGATGTTGCAGCAGAGGTTACGTGGCTTGTTTCTCTTTTGACTGAGCTTGGTCTTCCTCCAGCTGTACCTCCACGGCTATGGTGTGATAACTTAGGCGCTACTTATCTTTGTGCTAATCCGGTGTTTTATGCTCGAACCAAGCATGTGGAAATCGATTATCACTTTGTTCGTGATAAAGTAGCTAAGAAGGAGATCCTTGTTCATTTCATCTCCACGAAGGATCAGCTAGCTGACATTTTCACGAAGCCGCTTTCTGGTTCGCGGTTTGCGTTTCTCCGGTGCAAGCTTAATGTTGCTGCCAACCTTCCGCTTGAGGGGGAGTGTTAGGAGTCTTATGTAGTTGTAGTTCATTAGGACTCTATTGTCTACTTTGATATATTGTACATACACTTTGTTTACTGATGAATGACAGATAACATATTCTCATCATTATCACGCCAATTATATGTAATTATGTAAAGCGTAACTTTAAGACTCCAACCCAGCAGAGTTTAAGTTGATAACTTCTTCATTCGATATTTATTTTATTTTATTGGGTGAATTATTAGATTTCAATTTTTCAGGTGCAGTGTACATTTGTCAAACTTGCAATTTGCAAAACAATAAATTGACTTCTTCTTTCTTCTTCTTCTTCTTTTTTCCCAAAAATAAATAAATAAATAAATTGACTTCTTTTTTCACAAAATGAGAAATCTTTCAAACCACGTGAATCAATTGAGTCAAAGAAAACAAATTAAATTAAAGTTAGCTGACTTGATTGTAAAAATTTTCAATTAAATACCATTGTGGAAAAGTTGCAAGCAAAATTCCACTGCTTTTCAATTGAATTTTGGACCTCAACTTCTCGGTCCGATAAGTAAGGTTTGACTTTTTGGTTTGGGTCTGCTTTTCGATTGAATTTTGGACCTCAACTTCTCGGTCCGATAAGTAAGGTTTGACTTTTTGGTTTGACCAAAAAGTAAAATGATACTTTTTGATTTAATATTTTGATGTAACCTTTTAGGTGTGTTTTTTTAGAGTACTATTCTGAAACGTATTCATTTTGTGGAAAAAGAGTTAAATAGGCCAATGAACTACACCCTAAAATGTAATTTGACTATCAAACTCAAAAACAATGTAATTGGGTCTATGAACTACACAAATTCATGCAATTTAATTCAAAATGACATGTTTTACCTGATGTGCCGTTTATCAATTTTAAAATTAATATTTAAAAATAATTTTAAATAAAATAATTAATTAAAAATTAAAAAAAAAAAAAAACTGCCGGCCGAAGACGATCCATGGCCGGAGATGAGGACCTTTGTCTCCTGCCATGGAGACGAAGCCGGCCGGATTCGTCTCCCGCCGCAAGTGTTTTTTTTTAATCTTTAATTTTTTTTTTTTTTTGAAAACATCTTTAATTTTTTTTTAATTAATGATTTTATTTAAAATTATTTTAAAATATTATTTTTAAAATTGGTAATCGGCACATGAAGTAAAACATGTCATTTTGGATTAAATTGTATGAACTTGTGTAGTTCAGGGACCCAATCGCATTGTTTTTGAGTTTGATGACCTAATTACATTTTGGTGTGTAGTTCAGTGACTTATAATTTGACCCTTATTCCTAATTTTGATTCTTAGAATTAATTTTAATTTTTAGATTAAATACTACGGAGTATGTGTTATTAAGGATACAAAGACTGATTTTAATGTCATGTAAATGTTACGTTATTTGATTGACCATCATCTTCTATTTAAGCCTTGGATGAGAAGATGGTTTTTAAAATCTCCAAGCTCCTATTAATAGTAGATCAACTAAATTGACCAATTTTATAGTACATTATCTAAATTAAACATTTTATAATAGTATACGAACTAATGATGAATTTAAACCTGACGGAAGTGATGTTATTTTTTCCAAAACTATGATGTTTTTTCCCAAATGATGCAACATTTTTTTATTTAAACATTTGTAGATCTTTCAAAACAATGCTCATTTTCACTAAAGTGATATTGTTTTTTACCAAACTAATAATATTATTTTTCTTCAAACGTATACGGTATACTAATAAAGTTCTCTATCACATATAATTTACTAGTTGACAATAAAAAAGCTTGAAAAGTAAGAAGGAATCATTATCACACCGATTAGATGAAAATTGTACGCCTAAGACTCGAACCCAGTAGAGTTTTAATTGATGACTTCTTCATTCGACACTAAATTTTATTTTATTTATTTAGTGAATTATTATATTTCAATTTTTCAGGTGTACGTCTGTCAAACTTGCATAAAACAAATTGCTTGTCTTCTTTTTTCATACATTGAGAAATCTTTCAAATCACGTGAATGTATGTTGATGATATAATACATAAATATAAATGTGTAATTTAATTAGTGTATTTACATAGATAGATATTTAATCAGATTTTTTTGTTTCTCAAATAAGAGCGAGGGAAGGGGAGAGAGGCGAAAAGAAAAGGGAATAAAAATCAGTTTACATTTCTAGTTGATACAAAACACATTCTCAAAACATCGAATTGCATGAAAAAATTTTCATTGAGTTTAGCTCAATGGTTTAAGGATTATGCTGGAAGTCTTGCCTCAACAGTGGAGTTGAGGTTTGATTCTCACTTGTGGAGTGTTGGTATCATTATCTAAAAATAATAAAGACAAAAATGAAAAGAGATGAAAAACTAGGTGCTTATTTTTTTAGACAGAAAATATTTTTTCTCCAACTAAGTTTTTAATTCTAAATTTTTCTCTTAATGTGACTTATATTCATTTGATGCTTATGAATTAGCCAATCTTACGTACTTCCAATCAAATATTAAAGAATCTAATAGATAGTATATCATGTCAAAAGAGAAAATTAGGATAAAAATTTTAGAACGGCGTGTAACATTACTCCTTTTAATTTTTAAGCCAGTTGTTATACAAAGTCAAAGGGGTATCTCGAAAATGTTCAATTAACCTATTTTTAGTTGATTTGACAAATTTTAGTTGAGTCAACCAAATAAAATGAGTATTTAGTATTACATTTGAATACTGACCGGATCAGACTTGACTTGTTTCACGTTTAAGGATCTGTAAGACGGTCTCACACAAGTGTGACCCTCATTAGAAAGGTTTGGTCTTCACAAGAATGCTAGATTATTGAGTTGAGTGTTCCCATGTACAAGATCGACCTTATTTGGTTATTAGTAAATTCGTCAAAGTTTGACAGATTTGACCGATAAAAAGGCATAATAAATGTTTGATTATAAGTTTTTGAGATAAAAGGTCAAATCGACCCTCCAACTATATACCAAAGTGCAACTAGATCCTTGAACTAGAAAAAATCTCCAATTAGACACATAACTTGTTAAATTTGTACAATTAACCTATTTGACCTATAATAGTATGTTACTCCTAAGTCACCTACCGCGTAGGATGCCACATAAGATATCACTTAGATTACTATTCTTTTAAAAATAATTTTCATAAAATTAAAATAATAATAATATTCATTTATAAAAAATTAAAAAGAAAAAAAAAAAAGGCACCTTGGCTGTCATGGACGAAGAATGTTGGTGGGCTTCTCCATTGGACGGAAAAGCTCGCCATTACAGTCAAGCTTTCTGGTAGTCGTCCAAGGTAGCTTGGCTGCCATTGCTTCTTTGTCCATGGCAGCTGTAGGTGATAAGGTTAAAAAAAATCCCTGAAAAATTGAGAAAATAATAAACCTACGAAAAGTTCTTATTTCTGGAAAACAAGAAGGACGAAAGAGGATGATTTAGGATGGTTGCAAGTACGTGTCGAGTTGCACTCTCTCCTTAAAACCTTATTTACCGCCTCCCAATGTGCTAGGAGCGTTGCGGTCTAGGTTTCCTAGGATAAAATGCACTATGATTCTAAGTGTTGAGCACTTAAACTTAGAACCCGGCAAACTAGAGCGTGAGATGAACTCAGATGGCTAGAAAGAAGGGAGAGCAGAGTTTCGAGAGGGAAAGCTTAGTTTCAGTTGTGTTGTTGTGTTCTGTACCAAATGCTACTGATCAACCTACGAATTATATAGGAGAAGATGAATTAATAACACAATAAACATGACATTAAAAACCATAGCGTAACCTCCAAAACAGCCAGCCCCTAACCGGAGATGAACTCTGGAAATAATGACAAATTAATTCTGTAACATTTGAATTAATCCAGGAGATGAACTCTGGAAATAATGATTGGAATTAATTTGAAATTAATTCCGTAACATTTGAATTAATCTCCTGAACATCCTCTGAACGGTCACTACGGAAGTGAATCGATTGCCCTGAAACTACTGCGGATGGTCACTTCGAGTTATGTGTGGAAGGTGAGCTACGATTAATGTAAACTTCTTCCAGCCGCGGAATGTGAACAACTTCCAAACCGCGGGTTCAGCCGCGAATGGTAAGCTCGTTTTACCTTCCATGGATAGTGATTCAGAGATGGGAGGTGAGCTACGATTAATGTAAGCTTCTTCTGGCTGCGGAACGTGAACAACTTCCGAACCGCGAGTTCAGCCGTGAAAGGTAAGCTCGTTTTACCTTCCATGGATAGTGGTTCAGAGATGGGAAACTGATATGGAAATTTGGCATAACTTAGCTCGCAAGGCCAGCCAATTTCTTGACGACGTTTGTGCCCACGTACACGAGTCATGCATTTTCAACTTTATTTTGGGATTTGATTTGATTTGGACCCCCTACACGCGAGAGAGAACCCCTATGCTATACAAGTCAATGTTTTAAAAAGGCTCTGGTATAAATAGTGGTGCAAATCCACTTTCCTAACCAATGTGGGACAAAAGCTATTTTAAAATTTTTTTTCCACATGCAATTTTCATCTCAAATGGGTATATTTTGAGAACTAATTTCTCATTCGCTCAATATCCATTTTGAGCGTACAATATATCAATCTATTTGTCTAACTACGAAGAACCGAATCCACTTTGACTTGACCTGAATCAGAAGTGGACCCTACATATATTTATACCACAAAATAGCTACTTAAAATGTCATTATATACTATTTTTTCAACAGCAACTGCCATGGACGAAGAAGTTTGACAGGGAGGCTCAGACTTTTTCGTCAAATTGCGGAAGCACTGTATCGGAAAGTCTTTTTTGAATTAGTTTTTTTTTTAAATTAACTTTTTTAATTTTAAATAAGATTCTACATAAAATGTCATGTAAGAAAAATTGGCAGGTTATCTTTTGGTAACATTTTAAATAGGTTAATTGTACAAATTTAACAAGTTTAAAGATCTAATTAAATGCTTTTTAATTAATTCAGGATCTATTTGAATTTTCGTATATAGTTGGAGCAGTTCTTATATCGTGGACCGCGGTCCACAATGCATTGTGGACCGCAGTCCCAAAACGACGTCGTTTTAGTAAGTGGGAGACGGAGCCCCGTAATTGACACTACAGTTCATTCCAAAAGATACTGCCTTACATTTGTTTTGATATTATCGAATGAAACTTTAGTTATATCAAAAAGTAACTGTAGTTGTGTTGAAAAAAAAGTGCAGTGTATATGAAAAGATACTGAATAACAGTTTCACATTTGTGTTTGATATTATCGAATGGAACTGTAGTTATATCAAAATGTAACTGTAGTTGTGTTGAAATGTAACTACAGTGTATATGAACAGATACTGAATAACAGTTTCACTTTTGTGTTTTTATATTATCGAATGAAACTGTAGTTATATCAAAAAGTAACTGCAGTTGTGTTGAAAGGTAACTGCAGTTGTGTTGAAATGTAACTGCAGTATATATGAAAAGAAAGTGCAGTATATATGAAAAGAAAGTGAGTGGCGCGAATTCATCCGTCTGTTTTCGTTAATCAAAACGACGTCGTTTTGGGACCGCGGTCCACGATATAATTTGCGTAGTTGGAGGTCTATGAGTCTATCCCTTTATCCTAAGTTTTTTTATAACACCTGGTTGCAAGCAAAACCCAAGTTTGGGAAGGCCTGTAATTTGCATTGTTTCACATTAACGTTTTAACAAAACACATTTTGGTTCCCATTATGCCCTTAGGCATCAAATAATCAACGAGTTTAGTACAATACACAATTCATCTAGCATTTAGCGGATAATATTATAATTTTTAAAAGTGTTTTAGATTAATCATGATCCTGATATCAATAATGTAAATGTATATATTTATTTAGATGACCATTCATTTATGTCCAAATCTATATCTAACTACATGCTATCAGATACTATCCCTAATCATCTCTCATCATTTTAAACCTGGTATTATCAACTAGGATTTAGGAGGAAATATCTGTTAAAATTTTCTATATTTAAATATTTTTGTTGTAAGTATATGATTGAGTCAATAAGTGATTTAGTTAATAGGTAATTTAGATATTAAATTTAGTTTTAACTAACTATATGCCTATATATAATGATGGCATAGATTTCTAAACAAATTAAAACAGTCTTTCCACAACTAGGCAACACTAACGACGATATCAATTATAAGGAGAGATATTTTGATCATTCTAAAACTTTTATGTACTACTACAAGGTTAGACTTCTCATATATGTTTTAAAGTTCTTCTACTAAAAAAAATCCAATACATATGACTTTTTTGGGAGTGAGATGGGTAAGAATGGATGAGTAAGGATCCACAACACTTTCTCCAATATGCCAAATTCATCAAATCGATCTGTTTCCATTCAATCAGCATCCACTTGCAGCAGATTGAATGCGAATGTGATTTTTCAAAATCTAATATATCCAATCTACTACCAAAACAACGTGTTTGTATGTGTATTATATTGGAATTAGTTATGACGGTGGCCAATGCCCACATAAAAATTAAACCAAGTATAATATTAAAGAAATGTAGGATTATTAGTATTTAATTTATTGAATTCCTTTCTTTTGGCTTCAATGTACTAATCCTAAGTCCACAAGACCCCGACCCTAGAGCCATTGTGGAGATCAATTGCAAATCGCGCAATCAGCTCACCAGTCAGATCCTAGTTTTCATATGCGTACAATTGATCCAATCCAAACATTCCAACATCTTTGAGCATTTTTCCATGCATTTTTCCATACATGTTTCCAATGGGATTCGAATCCCCACACTACCTCCTCCAGTCATACCCTTTAAGTCAGGCGACGAACCAAACTTAAAAGCAATAAATTGAAGTAATTATGCCTACTATATATCATTGTTTTTTTTTTCCAAAGACATAATTTTGCCAAAACCTAGACAAATAAGCACAAACTCCTGAACTTCAAATAAACTAAACATACTTGATGGATTTAATTAACTCGACTGGCCCGAATTAACAAAATCTGATAATAAAGAACAAGGATATGGATAATGATATGGATAAAGTAATGGAAAAGACAAGGAATATATGCCACGAAGACAAAGGATTTATTGATACTTTGTGTAATGCTGTTACAAAAGATTGGACGATGTCTTAACAAGACAATTACATATTCATTGCTTTCTAACCGCCCACGAAAAAGGGAGAGTCAGTTGTAACAACTTGGACTGTGCGCGTTTGTTGTTGTAGCACACTAGGCCGAGGCTGCCCCAAGCCCAGGTCGTCCTCCTGGTCACCTCCACTTCTCCTCACGCCGATTGGGTCCATCTCTAATATATCCATCATTAGTCTCCGAGCCAAAATCCCAACTCAAATTTGCAAGAATAATTATTTGTTACGACCCCTTTTTCCTAGCCGAATTTTAGGAGATTTTATCGCGATGAGAATGAGAACTCTCATTTTACCAGAACTCTAGCAAGTCTTGGACTCCTTGATCTCGTGAATGAGAATTTCTGATCTTCAAGTTCTACCTTACCCCCTTCGTGTGTCTTTCTTTGTTCTCTTAGCCTCCTCTTGGTGTGCTTCCTCGTCTTGGGCGAGTCCAAGTGTTAGCCTCCTCTATTAAAGAGAGCTAGGCTCGGGGCCGCCTTGGGGTGTCCCTCACGCTCACCTCGGTTGAGGTTGCACTTGGACCTAAGGAGGTTGGGTTGAGCATGGAGCTTGATTTGAACTTCTCATCATGCACTCAATTTTTTTTTTTAATATGTTGGTGTTAGTTGCCTCCACTTTTCCTCGAGTTTATTGGGTCTGTCTCTAATATATCCATAGTCTAAAAAAATGGGTTTTGCTCAAGCAGCAAACTCAAAATAGCTAACAACATATAAACACAAAGTAACACACGCACCGCCAGGTGAAATAAATCAAAAAGTTACCAATTTTGTCAAAATGCGTATCACACTTAAACTTTAAGTCGGCAATTAACCTAACTCTTGTCTAAACCAAGAAGGGAGAATATTGAAAAAGCAACAAAAAAGCTTTTTGAAATCATATTCAAGATTGCAAATAAAAGAATCATATCATATCATTCACGAATTGAATGATCTGTTGCATGTGATAGTGCAGAATCATATCATTCATGAATGCCCTGTCATCTCGCACTTAAGTTATTATTGTGTCGGCGAATTAGCTAATTAAAAGTTGGATGTCGTCGACATAAGATTTATGATTTTAGAAGAATTACTCTATCATCCAACTATTTTCAACATCAATGATTTAGAGTTAGATGTTATTTTCAGTCTTGATTGATATGATAATGTTTCCAAAAATTAAATAAAGTAGCAAGCTAAAGGTTGAAAGAAAATATTTTTGTTTTGCACAGCCGACATCGGCATTATATTATTGTATGGGTGGGGCAGGGGCAGAAAAGTATCTTTCTTAATTATAACTAGTATTTTTATATGTGCAATCAACATAATGGATTTGTTATAATATTTTAAAAATATTTAGATTGATATACAATTATATAAATTATAATATCAAATATTATATAGTGTAATTGAAGAAATGGGTTGGATCAATTATGTTTTCTGATGTTATCTTGCTTGAATTCGAGCATATAATTGTCTAATTAATAGCCAATGTGTAGATGTATGCATTCGGTACTGAAACTTTGGAGATTTTATATATCAATATTTAGAGTTTGTATAAATTGGGCAAATTTACTCGTTCTCGAGCAACTCAGTTCTAGAAATAAATTGCATGCTATCCTAATTCATTTGTATGGAAGACATATTTTCTGTGTAGATATATACCAATTTTGCCATCTTCGCATATATAAGGAATAAGTAATTAGATATGAAGACGTAGAATATGAACAATAATATATAAAGAAGAAACTATTTCAGTCACACTCGATCTAATAGTCTTTGCATTGCATCTTCTCTTAGCTAGCTAGCTTGTTTAAATGAACACCCTCTTATCTAATTAAATGACAATTGACAACGATGACGATCTTTGGATATATATGTGCAGTATTTTGATTTTTTTTTTTTTTGAAAAGAGTATGTTGAATTTTTTTATTTAATAGTTTAGTCATATTCTTCGTGAAGTAATGTATATATTAAAAAAGAAAAAGAAAAAGATAGATAGACATGTTTATATAATCTAATTGTTTATAGCATTGGTATTATTGGAGTGAGAGCAAAAATCAGTATGGAGTAGTATTTTTCTAAAAATTACTCCGTATCAATGTTGCTGAATTTAATTATTATAGTAACTTTATTCTAACTTTAATCTATATTGATAGATTATAAATTATATTTTGTTACAGCTTTATTTATTCTATTGAGAGTTCAAGTAATAATTATTTAATAGTGATTGTAATAGAATATAGTTTACTTTAGGCGTTATGATAAATACACAGGTTTTAAGGAATGCGATTTTCAACCAAAAAAAAAATTTAATCAAATTTTAAATTGGAGGTATTATTATATTGACTAATAAAATAATAATTAATAAATAGTAAGTTATAAAACGGGATAAGATAATGTGTGTCCAGCACCGATTTATCCTTGCGAGTTGAGACCCATTCAAATCTAATACAGATAGTCTTCTAATAATAACACTAATTGTAATGCAATTAACTGTGAGTTAGCGTTTGACCTTGGCTTTTTAAGAAGGGAAGGTGCTTTTGACTGTAATTAAAGACCGATTTTTTTAGCAATAACCCAACGTGAGTTAGTGTTTGACCCTGACTTTTGTTGATAGTCATGACATATGCGAGCATTAATGGGAATAGTTTATGTTGGAACTTGAAGGACAATCTCGTATCATAAGGAGTGAGACACATTCGATGGATAAGAGCTTTGGTTCCTGGATCTGCCCCATTAACTATTCTTGTTTCGACAATGTGATTTGCCAATCTTGTGACAATGAGGCGCGTATTGTTGGTCGTTGCAAAGACCAAGAGAGTGGTTTATGTTCCGCAATAACATAACAGGTGCAACAACCTTTAATGTCAATGAATGATTAGGAAGTCTAAACAAACTTAAACTATTTAAGAATTCAGGAGTGTGTACTTCTGAAAGATCTTCAATGTCTGATTCTGCCTTACACAAAGAGTCATATCTTAAATATGTTCGACCTTCTACAGTGTTCATGTCGCACATGTACTGAATAATTTGATCACGACATCTAAAGTCGACTAGAGGAACGCTCGGCGTTCTAGGTGTGACTCATCAAGCATGTCATATCTCTTGCTTGGGAAGGTGCTTTCCACTATAGTTGCTATGGATCGTGTCCTTCAACAAAAATCGTGCCTTAGTATCAATCTCAGATCAATTGTCGTTTACACCCCCAGTAATCACATCTCCAATGTCTGCAATCCAATTTGAAAACAAATCAACCATCCGTCTATCTTCCTCTAAGGCTACGCTCTGTAGTCTCAAGTTCTTCGCGAGCCTCAATACCTTGCATTTCGTCCACATGTACGAAGAGTTAAAAGTGCCTCTAACAACTACTGGTCTTGGTGCTTTTAGAATAACGAGAAAAATCTGCCTAAAATTGCCACAAAAAACTATTATCTTTCCACCAAATGTCTTTAATTTTCAACACTACCCAGTATGGAAAACCTCAATAGATCCCTCATGGTTTTGTTCAAAGCCTCAAAACAGTTTTTGTGCTTCATCCCAAAATATCAATTTGCTTCTGATTATAATCTCAGCAAAGTCACTGTCTTACAATATATTACACATGAAATCTTAGTTCAAAGAAAGTGGAATAGCAAATTTGGAATGCGTTGTACTACCTCCCGGCAAGAGCAAAGATGCTATTCCACTCAAAGCAACGTTCAGAACAATATCACCGCGGCTCCTTATCTTTGCCGATAACGTTCTCCACACGAACATCTTGCCTGTTCCTTCGTAACCATATACAAAGAATAATCCACCTTCATTGGAATCTATTTCATTCATTTCAGAGTCTTAGACATTCTTTTGCTCGTCGATCAGTTACCAACAATTCATGCTCTGTCTTCAACGATTCGTCGTCATACACCAACTCTCGCCTAATAACATGTGTTTTCAATCAAACTCATGCTACTTTAATTAGGAATTAACATTTCTGAGAAGTCCCCCAGGCTCTTTCTCCACCACTCACAAGTCATCCTATGTGCACATGTTTTGTGTGCCAATTCTGCCATGTGACAACGCAGAGGCCAGGTAAGCACTTAGGTCATCAGATTTTATCATCAAAATTTGTACATACACAAACTTAATCACAACATTTTATATATTCATCAGTCTGTCCGAAAATGTTCACCACAAATAATCAATTGAATAAAATTGCACTCAGAATTTATAAATTTACATACCATAAAGTTTCGAGAAGGATTTTGACGTATGAAAGTACTAGATTTTAATTCTGAGGTAATAAGGCAAGCCGTACATATCAAAGAAAGCATTGTCTACTCCAAAAGTAATGATTAATTGGGTAGAGCATAATTCTCGTATAAAAAAATTATGAGTTCGATTATTATTAATATTATCTTAGTCAAAATTATTACACAGAATTTAGTTTTTTTAGTGCGATTTATTCAAGATCTAGTGTTCTTTAATTATATATATATATATATATATATATATATATATATATATATATATATATATATATATATAGAATCGCGTTCAAATGAGAACAGTGCACCCAGGAGAGAATTCAGAACTATGATATTCGTATACGTGTCCAGATCTAACGGATGATAAACACTGATTTTTAAAACAATACGGTGGTATTTTCGTAAATAATTGAACATAAAAGTGCAAGTAAAATGTATTAAAGGTGCAAGTAAAATGTACACTGAATATCAATACTAAGTGCACCTATTGTCATAACTAGTTGCACGAAGAATTATAATTAGTTGCACTTAAGTGCATGAATGTTAGCAAAGAAAATTACATACACTTGTAAGTGATTTTACTTGCACTTTTTTGCTTGCAAAGGTGCACCGGTTACTTGCACTTATAGCACATTTAGTTGCACCAAAGTTCGAGTTATTTACGAAAATACTATCGCGTCATTTTTTTAAAATTAAATATGATTTGTTGATCTGGACACGTGGACGACTATGAATGGTTCTTATTTCTCTCCTGGGTGACTGTTCTCATTAGAGTGTGTGTGTATGTGTGTGTGTGTGTGTGTATATATATATATATATATATATATATATATATATATATATATATATATAAATCTGTTCAAATGTGGTCGTGATATGATCAGAAATTAGAACGCATGTCATCCGTCCACGTGTCCATATCTAACAGATCAGAAACACTAGTTTTAAACAAAACGCGATGACATTTTAGTAAATAGTTGAACATTGATGAAGTGCAAGAAAATGTATTACAAGTGCAAGTAAATTGTATTACAAGTGCAAGTAAAATGTATTACATGTGCAAATAAAATGTACACTGAACATAAATACTAAGTGCACCACATGTTATAACTAATTACACCTAACGTTATAATTACATGCAGCTAGGTGCACGAATGTTAGCAAGGTGGATTGCGTGCATATATAAGTTAAAATAAGTGCACTTGTAAGTGATTTTACTTGCACTTTTTATTTCCAAATGTGCACCAGCTACTTGCACTTATAAGACATTTGCACCAAAGTTTAAATTATTTACGAAAATACCACCGCATCGATTCTTTAAAATTACATTTGATTCGTTGATCTAGACATGTGAACGTCTATGAGAGTTCTCACCTGAGCGCGCCCCTATATATATATGGGATGGGTTCATATGCCAAAGGTCCAGGTGAAAAATGGGGTGAGACCTTAGCCGTTGATTTATATTAGATCAACGGCTCAAAAATGAAGAAAAAATTAAAAAGAAAAATACGCTTCCTGGCAACATATGGATGCTAATGATCTTAAGTGTCTCGAACTTATGCACCTTAAGTGTCAAACTTATGCATCTTAAGCTCTAAACTGATGCACCTTAAGTCTAAACATGTGCACTTTAAGTCTTGAACTGGTGCACTTTAAGTCTTGGATCTTATGCATCTTAAGTCTCGAACTAATGCACCTTAAGTATCGAAATTTTTCACCTTAAGTACTGAACTAATGCACCTTATGTTTCAAAGTGATGCACATTAAGTACTGAATTGATGCACCTTTAAACTTCAAACTTATGCACCTTAAGTTGTAAAAATAATGTACCTCAAGCTTTAAATTTATGCACCTAGATTATGGAAGTCGATATTCGTGATGAATCAAAGTTATGCACATTAAGAGTTAAATTCATGTACCTTAAGATAGCTGAAAACTGATGCACCTTAAGTTTGAAATTTATGCACCCAAAGTAAGTCGTGCATCTCAAAGGTTAAGCTAATGCACTATAAGCCTATAATCTAAAAACTGATGCACCTTAAATTTTAAATACATGTACCTTAAACTATAACCCAAGAATCGAGAATATTTTAAAAGCACCAAAAAAGCTGTTTGAAATCATATTCAAGATTTCAAAGAAAAGAATCATATCATTCACGAATGATCTGTTGCATGTGAGACTTGAGAGTGCAGCATACCGGCCCTGTCATGTGGCACTTAAGTTGGATGTCGTCGACATAAGATTTATGATTTTAGAAGACTTGCTCTATTTTCAACATCAATGATTTAGATTTAGAAGAGTTGATTTTCTGTCTTCATTGATATGATAATGTTCCAAAAATTAACTAAAGTAGCCAGCGACGAATTACAATAGTGATTTTTACTCAGTTTTTGATGAAATAAGTAAAAGAGAGAGAATGAAGAGAAAGGAGTGAGATCATACATTCATACTGCAAGAACTTGATTTTTGCATGTGAAGTGAACCCCACCACAACGCAACAGCAGCACCATTTGTCGTGTAAGGAGCAATAACAGCGCCTAGCAGTGGACGCGTTGTTAGGCGTGTTACCATAGCTTTTATTTTATTATTTTTTTTTGAAAACTTATTTTCTTTTTTTTTTTTCCCTCTCTCCTCTTATACTTAATTAGTATCATAAAATTTGTGCAAAAAACCAACTATTGAAATTGATTGAAAATATTTTTGTTTTGCACAGCCGACATCGGCATTATATTATTGTATGGGTGGGGCAGGGGGCAGCAAAGTATCTTTCTTATACAACATTGTTTATTTTCAATTTATTATTATTATTATTATTATTATTATTATTATTATTATTTTGAATGGTAACCTATATAGCACGGAAATAGAAAATGAAAAATACATAAATGAAAGTGAGAAATGGAAAAATAATAGTTTGAAAATGTAGGAAATAAAATGGGGAGAATGTGTAAGAAAAAATAAAAAATAAAATTATAGCTTAGGATACATTTGTAAATATTTTATCCAAAACTCCAAATATGCATGAGTAATAGAAAAAAGCAAAAGCTTATGTGAAATTGACTCACAGATTTTTTCCGTGATAGGGTCAGATCAACATGAAAATGTAATACTTATATTAGAAAATTTAATACTAATTAATAAAAATTTATTTGTTATTTATAAGGGAAAGCGCAATATTTTTGAAGAAAATATAATAATTTTTTATTTAAAAGTTACATTTCTCTTAAAAGTATTATATTTTCTCTTATAAGTAACAAGCACTTTATTTCAGATTAGTATTATATTTTTCAGTATAGGTATTATATTTTCATCTTGACCCGACACGTCTTATAAGAGAGTCACTTATAGAAAAATGATATTTTGGTCCGTAATTGAATTATTATACTTCAAATATAGACTTAGTCTCTTGGTTATTTTTGTGTTCATTTTTTATCCCCAAGTCATTGTTTTTGTCCTTATCGTTACTTTCATAGTAGTTAGGTACATGGGTAGTGGATTATTACATAAGTCATCGTAGGTGCACATGTTTTGTATGCCAATATAATTCTGCCATGTAACAACGCAGAGGTAAGCACTTAGGTCATCAGATTTTATCATCAAAATTTGTACATACTCAAGCTCAACCACAACCTTTTATATATTCATCAATCTGTCCGAAAATGTTCACCACAAATAATCAATTGAATAAAATTGCACTCAGAAATTTATAAATTTACATACCATAAGAATTCAATATCCACAAAGGAGAGAAGTTTCGAGAAGGATTTTGACTTACGAAAGTACTAGATTTTAATTCTGAGGTACTAAGGCAAGCCGTACATATCAAAGATAGCGTTGTCTACCCAGTAAGTAATGAGTAATTGGGTAGGTCATAATAATACTCGTATCAGGAAATTACAAGTTTAATTATTATCAATATCATTTCGGTCAAATCTATTATACAATAGAATTTATTTTTTATTGTGTGTGATTTATCTCTCCTATGTGATTTACATATTATTACACGAGCATAGTTTATCTAATGCACACACTCAAATAGTTGTATACTAGTACAAACTTATATAATTTTAATTAATTTATTTATTTAAAATTATTTTAAAATATTATTTTTAAAGTTGGTAACCCGAAGATCAAGTCAACAAGTCACTTTGGATTAATTTGCATGAATTTGTGTAGTTCAGGGACCCAATTGCATTGTTTTTGAGTTCGATGGCCTAATTGCAGTTTCGTGTGTAGTTCGGTGGCCTATTTGACCCTTATTCCTATATTTTTTCAACGTGGTACAAATGTTACTTAAAAACATTTTCAAGCTCCATTTTTGTAACTTTTCAATTTCTCATCCACCTATTATTCGGATCGTTTCGAGTGTATAAATATAAGAAATTCTATTTATAGGACTACTATAGTAACTGACAGTTGCAATAATCTTCTTCTCCCAAAAGATTGAATCTCCAATCCCAAGGACCCCCCACACCCCTGCCCGGAAGAGCATTTGGGAGAGTGTAAATCACGGTAACTTGATGGCTCAGTAGACAAGGCCAAATATCGGTGTGCACAAGGGATCTGTCTACTTTAAGCATAATCCCCACACTATATATCGCAGGTTCAAATCTTAGTCTCTTCTACCAAATATTGTCTACTGAACCACTGAGTTAAGCGCGTGCGGACACAATTGTAATAATCTAGCGAAACTAATGAAAAATTATTGAGGTTGATCAACTGATGACTTCTGGAAGTTAAAAATTATTTAACATCTTATCACTTACTATATACTCTTAGAATATGCATGCAAGAAACAAAAATAGTCTATGGTAAGTACAATGTTTTAGCACAAGAAAAGTCCGTTTCTTTTATAAATTACTAAATTTCTACCATGATAATGACTAACTTTAATTTCTACATGTATATATGTTGCTTTGGCATATATAATATCTAGGCATCTATGGATTCATCATTCTTTTGACATTTACAGCAGATAAAAACATTCGTCGCCTGACTTGATGTCACAACTGAAGCAACAGTGTGAAGGTTCGAATCATATATACTAAAAACATGAATGGAAAAAGAAAGATCTTAGATGATGGAAGGCGTGGATCAGATCACTTATGCGACTATAAAGACTAGGGTTGAATCAGTGATGAGCTGATTACATGACTTACGATTTATCTTTTCAGTGATCATAAGGGCAAGATCAGGTGGGTTTAGGATTAGTCTGGAGAAGGATCACATAAGTATTAAAAGATATTCTAAGAATGTGTCATCAGCATTAAGTGGAATATTGAATACCTAACCAGAAGTGACTAAATATGCTCTTATACTGTAGAAATGTAAGCTGGAGCCTGGAATTAAGTCTATTTTAAAGTATTAAAAGTAATAAATTCAGAATAAGTGCTGAAATCATTAACGAACCATATATTCATATAATTCNAAAAAAAAAAAAAAAAAAAAAAAAAAAAAAAAAAAAAAAAAAAAAAAAACTAAACATGTGAAAGCATCATGTACCTATTGTCTTCTATTCTAAGTTTAAACTCCAACCTCAATGGTCACTTTTCGCTCTTACCATTAAGACTGTTGTCTTAGCTTTTGTTATATTTATATAGAAATGCCACTCACAGACTTGACAATATATAACATCCACAATCTTAAACACTTAAAATTTTGCCTTCTAATTAAATACATACATTCTAAATACTTATAGATTTTATTGATTTAGCTATAAAAATGTATTGGTAATTTAGAAAATTTTGATTTTTTCATGTTTGCTAGTTTGATATTTTGATTTCATGTGTATTGATTGAGGAGCGGTTGAGTAGGGCAAAGTTTCTAGCATCTTTTTGCTTGATAGCAGCCAAATTGCCATGTGCAATCTTTATTCCCTTGTGAAATTGTTTAATTTTCTAATTTTTCTATCTTCTTTTATTTCACACGTTTTATTTGAAATATATATTTTTTTGTATTTATAAAGAATAATTAAAAACTTGTACGATAATATAATAAATACATGCATAAAGTGTTTTGATTCTTAGCATTCTCTTGTTCGGTGAGTGACATCCACAGATTTTTTTCAACCATGTATTTAGTAGCAAAGCCACATACCCTCCCCCCCCCCCCCCCCCCCCCCCCCCCCCCCCCCC
>NC_044923.1:17264118-17275405 GCF_003576645.1 Ipomoea triloba | reverse complement strand
CCCCCCCCCCCCCCCAACCCCATCCCCACCCACCCCAAAAATTATATATATATATATAATAGCCATAAAAATAGTCTTTTGGCCCTTCATTATTTTTTAAAAAAAATTATTACTTATATATTAAATAAGTCCAAAACATATATTGAAATCCAAATTTACTAAATAAAGAAGAATAAATCGAGTAATCAAATCTTCGTTCTTTCTTTATGAACTTATCTCCACTTCAAAAAAATTCCTACAGTATATGCTTTAGTTTTATTAGTTCATTAATTAATTAGTAATTTATTATATTTTTTTATTATTTATTTGTACTTTTAGGATGTACGTACATTTGCTAATTCAAAGGATTAGTTTTTGAATTGGAAAATCTCAAAAGCTAATGTTAATATTAATTCTTTAATTTTTGATTATGAGTTTTGTCCTCATACCTCAAATTGTATAATATTTAATTAGTTAATTAACAAAATGAATATCAGGTAATTATCTTTAATAAATCTTGCCAACAAAATGATTGACAATGTAATGTTATTTGATTTTTAAAAAAAAAAAAGTGACAAGCAAGATTGAATTAAAAGTACATTTACTATTGCGCGTTTGTAAAATTATATAAAATATCATTGTCAATCATATTTGTACAATTATGTAGTTCATACATGATTACACAAAATATCATTATAAATTAATATTGATAATATATAATTCAATTATCTAGGGTATATATATACTGATATCAAGTATAATCAGTATTGACGTTGATTAGCATTGTAAATTTTATGAGATAATTTTAACTACTCCGAAATCATTTTTCTAGCCCTGCCCCAAACTGTATTGCTTTCGCGGGGGTTATTTGGACACACCACTCCAATGAAAAGAACCAAAATGTATTATGACATTATTGGTTGGTACGTCACCATTTGAAGCTTTTGCTATCTAGTTCACGTGATTTGAAATATATATATTATTTATAGAGGCAACCTCAGTTAAGTTGGTGGTTAAGTGAGAATCACTTATTCACATTTTTAATTTGAATCAGACATATATGCGTAATTTAAGTTGGTCTAAATTAAAAAGTATGTTAGAATGTTGAGAAATCAAATGTTAGAATTTTATCGGTATTAAATTTTCAAGTTTGTATAATTATAAAATCAACTTCGCTTTTAAAAGTTTTTAATAATTATAAAATTGATTATGTATTTTTAATAAAAATCAGCCTCAACCATTGATGAACTTTGATGGACGGCTTAGGCCAATCCTCACGTTTTTTGTGAGGACCTTGTTCTTATTTGACTCTGTCCTTATCACATCCATCCAATTAAGATGACCAATGGTTGATTTTTTTTTTAAAGGGAGTGATGACATTTTTGTAATATAATTATATAGTTGTAGATTTGGAAAATAATTGATGAGACAAATTTGCAAATACACAATAAGTTATTTGCAAAGATTCACAATCGTAATTGCAGAGATGTCACGGCATTTTTTTAAATACTTGATAGAGCATTTGGTGAATGTTTCCGATGCACAATCAGTTATCTGCAAATGAATAACCATGCATTACAATAAGCACAATCGTAATTACATAAATATCATTGCACTTTTTCCTTAATTTTTAACCCTTGATCACCTTAGTGCACCACCGACTAAAACTTAGTTCACCACAGACCAATACTTAGTTCACCATAGATAATCACTAGACAATCACTCCGAAGTCACTTGCCACATAGGATGCCACATAGATTAAAATTGTGAAAATATATATTTCTAAAAATACTAAAATAATTTTATTCATTTAAAAAGAAAATCATAGATAACTAATTAACTATCTTCTGTCAGCTTGGCTGCTTTTGACGAAAAAGTTTGGAGGGCTACTCTGTCATCCATGGAAACCAAGCATGCCACTGGCTTCTCCCGTCGGTGGAAAGTTTCTTTTTAAAATATATTTTTTTAATTTCTAAATATGATTACGCGTAAGATGTCAAGTAAGCAAAATTGACGGGTTACCTTTTTGGTAACATGTTAAATAAATTAATTGCATAATTTTAACAAGTTAAGGATTTGATCTAATTAAAGGTTTTTGTTTTAGTTCAATGGTCTAATTACACTTTGATATATAGTTGGAGGGCTTATTTGATCCTTACCCCCTCTCTTTTGACAATTCTATGTTTTTTTTTTTAAACAATTCATGTTAGTTTCTAATGAATCTGTAATGAGAAAAACTAGATGAATCATGTTAGTTTCTTTACTCCGTACCTTATTAAGCACTATGTAACCATTTTCTAGGTCCCTACTGCTAACAGACACTAGATGAGTGAACAATTTCTTCAGTTTAGAGAATTTTTACTCTGAACTTTAATTTTCTTATTGGTATGTAGGCATGTAGCTCTCTCCCATGTATCCTTCTCCCACCATGCAGCCAGTCTATGCATAGTTATTGATAAACATTAATGTTCGCAGACATAAACTATGGTAAAATTTGTCATGAATGCAATAGGATCAAAATAGCATTTGTAGTTTATAGCTACTCCCTATTAATTAATTGCCCCCATCAACCCATCATTCTGACCGACATAATTCTGACTATACACATCACAGCTATGACGTCACTTGGATGATGTCAGAATGACATACTAAATTTTTGGCGCCGATATTCCCATGTTATAACTTATAAATAACCGTTCATTTGCCTGCACAAAACACAAAACCCACAAAAAACATTCTTAAAACTTCAAAGAATTATTACAACAAAAAAAAAAAAAAAATGGAAGCACAATATTGTGGCCATGTTTTGTTGCTCCCATACCCAGCACAGGGCCACATTAATCCTCTGCTACAATTCGCCAAACGCTTAGCCTCCAAAGGCGTAAAGGCCACCATAGCCACCACCACCTACACCGTCAAATCCATCCACGCCGCCGCCGTCACCGTGGAGCCAATCTCCGACGGCTTCGACGACGGCGGCTTCACCCAAACCCAGAAAGTCGACGTGTACCTCAATTCCTTCGAACAAAACGGCTCCAGGACCCTGTCCAAGGTCATAGCCAAGTACGAGGATTCGCCGCATCCCGTGGACTGTGTCGTCTACGATTCCTTCTTCCCGTGGGCGCTGGACGTGGCGCGGCGCCACGGCGTACGCGGCGCCGCGTTTTTTACAAACTCCGCAACCGTTTGCGCGGTTTTCGCGCATATCCACTGCGGGGCCCTCGAGCTGCCGGTGGAGATTGAGGAGAACGGGGCGGCGGTGGTGCTGCCGGGGATTCCACCGCTGTATGGGCCGGATATCCCCAGCTTTATCACGGCGCCGGATAGTTATCCGGCGTACTTGGCTATGAAGATGAGGCAGTTCTCCAACGTGGGGAATGCTGATTGGATATTTGCCAACACTTTTCAAGAATTGGAACCTGAGGTAAGTTTATAAAACTATACAATCATGTTATTTAAGTTGTTTTTTATATAACGGTTATAATTTATTTTAACGTTAATTTCAATCCTAGATTTATATATGACAATTCACTTTTAATATATTTTTATCAGAATATTCATATTTGGTACTAGTATTATTGTGACATGATTATTTTTTTGTTTTTTATCAACAAAACAATTTAAATGTCGGTTACATACAAAAATATTTCAGCCTTTAATTATAGAATTTTTCTAAAAAATAAACATAAAAATATAACGGACACAATAATACCAGGACTAAATGAGAATGTTCAAATAGAAAATGACTAAAAGTGAACTGTCACCTATAAATCTAGGACACAAATTGGAATTAATTTTTTATTTTAAAATAGAAATTAGTTTAAAGATATAGCATCACAACATCGTTAAATCGTAAAGATCATAAGAATGTTCTGTTTTTTTTTTTTAAACAAATAAAAGGCAGGGACAACTAAATGATTGAGTCTTGTCACAAAAAAGTTGGAATAATAAAATAGTGCTCCAACGTCAATGGGACAAAATTAAAGAAGATTATATTATTAGAAGAAAAGCTATGAACACTTTATGAACACTTTTGTACTATAAGAGAAAATTGGGAAAAGGACCATTTCTCGATTTGTGCGTGTCATCCTTGCGCAGGGGCCATGCTAATTTTCTCTGTATCGTTCCAATTTTATCGGATGTCCCCGAAGGGACAAGCGAGCGCTCTACCATTTGAGCTACATCCCCAATTATGGTGTTCAATTATTAATGGAACTTTTTTTGGGAATATGATATTTTATGGTGTTCAATTATTAATGGAACTTTTTTTGGGAATATGATATCTTATGGTGTTCAATTATTAATGGAACTTTTTTTTGGGCAGGTGGTGGCAGGGGTGTCAAAAGTTTGGCCTGCCAAACTAATTGGGCCAATGGTGCCTTCATCATACTTAGATGGCAGGATTGAAGGAGACAAGGGTTATGGTGCAAGTCTATGGAAACCCCTTGGTGAAGAGTGCCTCAATTGGCTAAAATCAAGGCCAAATCAATCGGTAGTCTATGTTTCATTTGGAAGCATGGTGTCACTAAGCACTAAACAAATGGATGAAATGGCTCGGGCCTTGATAGCCTCGGAGTTGAACTTTCTCTGGGTTGTGAGGGAATCTGAGCGGAGCAAACTGCCCCAAGGGTTCGTAGAATCCGCCCGAGGAAAAGGGTTGGTCGTGTCGTGGTGCAACCAGCTCGAAATGCTGGCACATCCTGCCATTGGGTGTTTCGTGACGCACTGTGGGTGGAACTCGACCTTAGAATTGCTCAGTCTCGGCGTCCCGACTGTTGCGATGCCGCAGTGGTCGGATCAGTTCACTGACGCGAAATTCATCGAGGAGATATGGAAGGTCGGCGTTAGGCCAAAGTTGGACAAGTATGGGATTGTGAATAGGGAAGAGCTTGTGTTTTGTCTTAAAGAAGTGATGGAAGGGGAGATGAGTGAAGAGATAAAGAGGAATGCAAGAAAGTGGAGGGAGTTGGCTAAGGGTGCGGTTAGTGAAGGAGGAAGCTCAGACAAGGCTATCAATGAGTTTGTGGAGCATTTGAAATGTTCTAAAATTGGTAAACAATTAAAACAAATAATCAACGAGTAAAATAAAGTGACTGATGTTATAGCTAGGCTCGGTCGTTATTAAAGCGTGGTTTTAAGGTGTTAAAGGACACATTCTTCCGTCGCTTTTTCAAGTATTGAATGAAGATGCTCATGAACATGAATTATTATTTTTTTGTTAAGGTTTTTCCTTCAACAAATTTAAATTTAAAAAAAAAAACAAATGCTTAGTAATTAGTATATTTTAATGTGCTAGAAGTTTGTTTAGTCAATAATTTAGATAGAAAGACCACCTTCTGTTGTAAAATGCTTAAAATAATTTAATGGGAATTACATGTCCATGGTCAATGGTCCATTTGTATGTTTTTGATATTTTGTCAGTTAAGATAAAGTCATTAATGTTTTATATTCTTATTGTATCTTTATGACAGATATTTGTAATTTCCCTTTTGTCTTTTTCCCTTTAAGAAAGATATTATATTTTTTTAGCAAAATCATGAAGTTTATGTATTATAATACTCCTTTTGGATATAATTAAATAATTACCATTCGTAGTATTTTGAGAAATTCAATAAAAAAAATGGCGTACACAATATTATAACTTTGACTACTATATGGCATTGACATAAAAAAAAATGTCACAACCTTTTTTATTATTTATAACAATTGAAATTTATAGAGATAAGTGTCAAATAGGATCTTCAACTATAAGTCAAAGTATAATTAATCCTTTAAACTATTAAAAAAAAAAGATGATTCAGTTAGATACTTTAACTTCTCATTTTTATGCAATTAAGTTAATTAACAATTTACCTTTTAGTAACCCGTAAATTTTTTATTTTTTATTTAAAAAATTAAAAAATATTTTAAATTAAAAAAAAAAAAACCGTCAACAGCTGTCCCGTCCAACCAAATGAAGAAGCCTGCCAAGCTCCTCAATCAAGTTGGACTCCGTTGAGGAGACGCCAGCATTGAGGAGAAGTCGACAATCTATGTTTAAAAAAAAATATTTTAGTCGTTATTACTTGAATTTACCATAAAAATGAGTTAATTGCACAAATTTAAGAAGTTATTAACTAAATTACATTATTACATTTTGACCTATATATAGTTGATGGCATATTTGACTCTTATTCCAAATTTTTATTATTAAAATTTTCAACAAATGTTAAGCTTTCAAATAATTAATCACACACTATTTAATAGGTCATGTGACGTAGTAAATGATTTTATATTTTCTACAATTTTAATTTCTAAATTATAATACGTAGTCAGTTAAATAATATATGGTAGGTCAAGTCCGCATAGGTAGTTCAACTGGTCAAAAAGGTGAAATTTGTCCAAAAAAAAAAAAAGAGTCTAACATCTGTTGGTTAGTTGAGTCATCACGATTTACCTCTTCACAAATTGCTGGGGCGTCTGGGGTGGGCGATTCCACCTTTTTGTTACAAAAAAGTAGTCTTACTTAGAATTTGATTTTACTATTAGCGTGAGAGTTTGTTTCCCATCACAAACATTGAAGATTTGGATTTAAATTGGACATTTTTCTGCGTAAAAGTGGACCTGAGTAATCTAGGTTGAATAAATAAACAATATATGTTAAGAGTATTTTTTAAGTCGGCTCTTGTACATGTCAAAGTATAATGTGCCAATTCTGTTACGTAAGAACACAGAGGTAAGCACTTATGCCATCACATTTCATCATCAATTGGACATAACTATCAAAATTCAAAATTGTTCCATATTTCAACGTCGCCATTTAAAATTGGTAAACAATTAAAACAAATACTCAACGAGTAAAATAAAGTGGCTAGTATTATAGCTAGGCTCAGTCACGATTAGATTTTAAGGTGTTAAAAGACCAATTCCTCCGTCACTTTTTAAAGTATTGAATGAAAATGCTCATGGTATCTTTTGAAGGAGGGAAGTGCTTGTTAACATAGATTAAAATTTTGTTTCGAGGTTTTTCCACCAACAAATAAAAAATAAAAAACAAATTCTTAATATATATTTTAATGTGTTAGAAGTTTGTTTAGTCAATTATTTAGCTAGACTAGAAAGACCACCTTCAGTTGTAAAATGCTTAAAATAATTTTAATGGGAAATTACGTGTCCATTGTCAATGGTGAATTTTTATGTTTTTGATATTTTGTCGGATAAGGTAAAGTCATTATTAGTGTTTTCTGTTCTTATTGGATCTTTAAGACTTAGATATTTGATATTTTTCCTTGTCGTTTTCCCTTTGAAAAAAATTATATATATATAATTAAAAGGGACCACACCTCGACTCGACAGAGCATTCAATGACTAAACAAAAACAGGGGCAAACGCCAATGCACGGGCATAATCCACTCATTGTGGTTGCTGAGGTTCGAACCTTAACTTCTTTACATAAATACTACCTACTGAACCATTAAGCTAAATTCGTGGGGCTTAGAACTTGTGTTTAATTAGTAGTAGGGTAAAAGTTTATTTCCTGTCAGAATATTGAGAATTTAGATTTAGATTGGACTCTTTTTGCACGGGAGTGAAACTGAAAAATCTAGGTTGAATAAATAAATAATATATGGTAGAGTCATTTTTCGATCATTATTCCATGGACCATTCACGTGTCCAAGTATAATGGGCCAATTCTGTTACGTAATAGCAGAGAGGTAAGCACTTATGTCATCACATTTCATCATCAATTCGACCTAGCTATCAAAATTGTTCTATATTTCAAGTTTTCAACGTCGCCATCCCATTTATATATATATATATATATATGAATTGTATTTAAAATCGTTATACATATTTCAAAAAAAATTTAGTAGTGAGAAATATAGTTATGTTAAAATATTGTTATTTATAAAAAAAAAAAAAGATGCAATATTACACAAAATGACATTCTCAACAAAAAAAAAAAATGAAGAAAGAATAAAGAATATCTTTCATTTTAATAATTTGACGAGAATGATAAATATAAACACAGTAATATAAGTTTACTATTTTTTATATTCATCAACTGCTACTCATAATAAATTATTTTTCAAACTTTGTTTAATTGAATAAATTTGAACTCAAAATATATGTACACAGTAAGAATTCAAATTCCGTCACCAGTTGGGATTCAAGAAAGGGTTAACTTGTGAAAAGTAAATGGAATGTGGAAGTATAATTAGCGCACCAGTTGCGCGGAACAGAAGTCGTTCATCCATTCAACACAACTGCACTTCCAGATAGATGAAACAGTCTCTTTTTCGCGCAACTGCAATATATATTAATTCAACACAACTGCAGTATCAATTCAACACAACTACAGTATCAACCATGATCCATGGTCCATAGTATAACGACTGGTATAATTAGTCAAATTCTAGGATACTAATAAGATTCTAATAACTTGGGGCGTGGTTGAGTGAAATGGACTCATCTATCCTTAATTAAAGGTTAAATGTTCGATCATTGACTTTGCGCATGAAACAGTGTTAAATCTCTATATCAGATGTTCATCCAAAAAAGACGCTTATAATTCAGCGAGTGAATTAATCACTATGTCAACGGTGGAAACGCTGATTACACTCAAAAAAAAAAAATACAACCCTAATTAAGATTGAATAAGAATTCTACCTTTTGAGTAGGTATTTGCTCCAATAATTCGCAATTCGAAGGAGTGAAAGTTCAAAATAAATAGATAAATAAATAAATAACTACGAATCTAAAGAAACAAGAATATTGTTTATGTTGTCTAATCATAACCTTTACAATATAATGCAAAAGACCTTATATATAAGTCTCTTGTGAGACTTCTCATAAATTATTATCTATGAGATAAGTCAAATCAAGATAGAAATGTAATACTTATATGTTGAAAAATATAATATTAATAAGGAATGAATTATTTGTTACTTATACGGAAAATGTTAATACTTTTAAATCAGAGTGTAGTATTTAGGAATTGAATGAATAATTATGAGAAAAAAGTGTAATATCAATCAAAGATAAATTAATTGATTGTTACTTATGAAAACTATAATACTTTAAATTAAAATGTAATATAAGAGATTGAAGAGTTACTTATGAGAGAAAGTACATTAATTATGAAAAAAAAAACGACATGTCTTGTGGATTAAGATTCTTGAGATGGTCTCATAAGAAATTTTGCATACATATAATATTCTTAAAATGTATAACAATGGTAATATTCCTACTTTTATATATTCGTATTCGTACTTTACAATCAATTCACCAATTAAAAAAAAATTCTATGAGGCCAATCAGGCTATACTTATTCCTATAATCATATTTCACTTTTAAAAGTAAACTCCATTATCATCATATTTAGTTTTTTTTTTTTTTTTTGAAAGGCATATTTAGTTATTTACAATAATTCACTTATCGGATCATTTTTTTTTACAACCTCCATTATCATATCATCATATTTAGTTATTTACAACAATTCACTTATCTTTTTTTTTTTTTGTTTTACAACCTTACCATTCAATCTCACTTTCAACAACAACGACACAACAACAGCAGCAGCAGCAACAACAACAACAACAACAATAATATATAATAACTAAAATATATGAAAAAGTATACCATTTGGCGACAAATTATATCATGGATCATGGTTCATTATTATAATACCATATGTTTATTATAACAATATTGTATGTTCATTAAAATAACATCAATTTGCATATTGTCATTTACATATTATTCTTTAATTTTTGTATAAATAAAATCAATTTTACAAAATATATTATTAAAAATATCTCATTGAGATATATTTTGAATAATGATACTCAAACTATTTTTTTTTTAATTTTAGTTGTTTATTGATGGATTTGTAATATTGATAAAATAAAACTTCTAGATGTATTATGATTTATGAAAATAATGAATCTCCAGTATTCTCTTAATGAACCGATTTAATTTCAGATTTATCAAAAATATGATGCAGTTACATTATTATTGTAAATAGGAACATTTAATATTGTAAAATGAACCACAAATATTGTGAAAATTAACCTACAACATTTCTCTAATGAATCTATTTGAGATCCATCATTATAATGTAGTTGCATTACAATTATGAAAATGAACATGCATGTGATATTTTGAAATTTAACTTGTAGTATTGTGAAAATGAAACTGTATGCAGTGTTTTCTTAATAAATTATTTAATATTTATCACTATAATTATGTAATCACATTATCATGGTAAAAATATACCCATAATATTCTGATAATGAATCAGTAGTATATTGAAAATAAACCTAAACCAACTTAGTTGGCGTGAGCGGCCGTGCACTCTCATCCTTAAAAGAGGTCGGGCTTTCAAAACCAATATGATCAACATTTTGCCCCTTAATTGGGTCGGGCCAGTTCGAAAGGTTAGTCGTCTGCCTATGATATAGGCTTAAAGGTGTTTCCTACAGTTAGGCCTTGCTCAGGACACCTCCTGGTTTAACCAAAAAAAAAAAACATAATATAGTAACTTAATATAATGGTATATTAATTTAAAACATTAAAATAAAAATATCAACAGTTAGGCTTTGCTCAGGACACCTCCTGGTTTAACAAAAAAAAAACATAATATAGTGAATTAATATAATGGTATATTAATTTAAAACATTAAAATAAAAATATCAATATGAGTGTCATTTTAAAAGTCGTTTCATACCACACCACTAGGATGTCCCTTCATGCCAACCACAAGGTCATTAGCATCATTTAAAAGGTTCTAAGGGTCTGCGAGACATCAACTAAGTCTCGAGACATAAGCAGAGTTCGAGAGATGGAATCTCTCGAGACATCAATCCAGTTCGAAACATGGGATCGAGACATCACTCCAAAGGGCTGAATGGCAGTCAACATGTATGGATAAAGTAATCTAAGTTTGGAGAAGAAGAATATCATGGAGATAAAATATTAAGGAGGTGCCGAAAGAATATTATGGGAACTTAGAACAACCGGAAGTGGATGCCACGTCAGAACTCCACAACAAACGGATAAAAAATGCACCAATCCAAGGTCGGTCTTATTCCCTAAAACGAGGATCAATGGGAATATAAAAAGAGTAACTTTTACCAAAAGAAGTAAGTAGAGCATGGACTCAAGATAGTGGAATATGGGATATTCACTACAAGACAAAAGGTTCAAGTTATAAGACCACCACTCCATGAAACATGCTAAAAATATGCAAGTCCCATGATCAGCATGGGAGACAGATTTCAAACGGAATAATTTTCCCTCCAACGGAATTATTCCTCAACTCTCATAT
>NC_044923.1:17263619-17263878 GCF_003576645.1 Ipomoea triloba | reverse complement strand
GAAAGAAACCTGAGGCTTGACGCGGGCTTGGTGAGATTGTTACACTCAACCTGTGACAACCGGAACAACCTTGCTTTGGAGAAGGCAAGAAGAGGCAGAGTAACCTGGGAGCTGTCTTGTGAAGATCCTAAGGCTTGAGGCGGGCTTGGTGATCAAAGCTCAAGTGCTCGAGAGGTGGAGTAACAAGAAGCGG
This sequence comes from Ipomoea triloba, assembly GCF_003576645.1. NCBI lineage: Eukaryota > Viridiplantae > Streptophyta > Magnoliopsida > Solanales > Convolvulaceae > Ipomoea > Ipomoea triloba. The sequence goes on along the minus strand of NC_044923.1, from coordinate 17,263,685 downwards.
GGCGAAAAACCTGAGGCTTGAGGCGGGCTTCGTGATCAAAGCTCAAGCGCTCGATATTGTACTAAA
>NC_044923.1:17208987-17263372 GCF_003576645.1 Ipomoea triloba | reverse complement strand
CCCCCCCCCTCTAGACTTGTACCCCATCCCCTTGGGACCAACAATTGGTATCAGAGCAAGTTCTCTGATCGATATAAACCTTTGTTTATATTGCCTAGAGATCCTTCTTTGAAAAATCTTTTGAAAAGTTTTCAAAGCACGAGAAAATTTTCAATATGGACAGCATGTTGTCGAGACATCTTCTTTTTTATCTTAGCAGGTTCGTTGACTGGAAAACACGCATGCTTGCGTACTTATCAGCCCTCCATGATGAGATGGCCGAGGTTATATCAACGGGACCAGTTAAGATATTAATGGTCAACACTGCTGCAGAGCAAACCAAAGACACACCAAAGTACGTACCAAAACCTAAGGAAGAATGGACAAGTGATGATAGGAAGAGAAACAACCTTGACAATATTGCCAAGGATATCCTCTTCAGAGCTATAGACGAAACCATCTTCCCAAGAGTAAGAAAGTGCACCACGGCAAAAGAGGTATGGGATACTTTGATGTTAATTGGTGAAGGTGACGAACAGGAAAAAGAGAACAAGCTCACTATGGCGATGAAGAAGTTCGAGGACTTCAAGATGAAGCCAGGAGAGAGCATGAAGAAGTTCGAGGACTTCAAGATGAAGCCAGGAGAGAGCATCGACAGCATCGAGGACTTCAAGATGAAGCCAGGAGAGAGCATCGACAGCATGGAATCTCGGTTGATGAAGCCAGGAGAGAGCATCGACAGCATGGAATCTCGGTTCATGAAGCCAGGAGAGAGCATCGACAGCATGGAATCTCGGTTCATGAAGTTGTCAACCGAGATTAGTGATCTCAAGAAGGAGATCCCACAAAAGGAGCTGAACCTGAAGGTCTTACGAGGCCTTACCAAGGAGTGGGAGATGAAGGTGATCACAATGCGCGATCACAGGGATCTGAAGAACACCACAACCGACCAACTATTTAGAGATCTCAAAGCCTTCGAATTTGAGATGTTTCCGAGAGATGAGGACGTGGTGGACAGACGGAATGTGGCTCTAGTTGCTGATCAACCATCCACCTCCTCAAGGTCAGACCCTGATCCCACAAATCTTTTATCTGACGAACAATTTGCTCTCTTTATGAGAAAATTCAGGAAGTTCATGAAGAAGACACCGGAGAGCAACACAAGTTCACCTTCCTCCTCAAGAAGGAAAAATGAAAGATACACATCCAGAAGAACGGAGGAAGAAAATCAAGGTCTATGCTACAACTGCAGGAGACCTGGACATTTCAAGGCCGAATGTCCTTACCCACCGGTAAGCAAACATCAAGGCCAAGAAGGAAAGGATTCCAGAAAGAAAGAGGAATCCAGGGAGAAGCCAGCACAAGGAGGCTTCAAAAGTTCATCAAAGACACATTCGCGCAGGAAGGCGCTTGTGGCTGAGGAACTTGAGAAGGCAATCGAGGAGTCCGAGACATCAAGTTCCAGCGAGAGCAGCAGCAGCTCAGAGGATGAGAGGGAGCTCATCTGCCTATACACTACAGAAGATGAGGATCAATGCTTGATGGCTATCAACAATGAGGTAACCTCTACTTCTACATCTCGCTGCTCTATCTCTACTTCCCAATGTTCTTCTTTTAGAAGCGATGAGGATCCCTTTGAGACCATGGAATTACTTAAGAGGGACCTCAACATCGCTAATAGCACTCATGCTAAAGTAATGGAAGAAAACAGCAGACTAATTGCTGAAAGAGAGATGCTTAAGAATGTCTCGAAAGAAAATTCAGAGCTAACTCTTAAAGTAAGCAACTTAGAAGCTGAGATCATCCAACTTAAGGAAGAGTGCAAAGCTCGAGAGACTAGAGAGCTTAATCTTAGAGAGGTTATTGCATCATATACTAATTCCTCCAAAGCTGTGGAGAAAATGGTTAATGATCATAGACCTACAAATGATAGAACCGGACTAGGGTTCCGTCAGAACTGTCTCTCGAGAGATAAGCAGACCAACGGATCTCAACTCAAACCGAATAAAGGTCATAAAGGACCAACAGGAAAGACCAGAGTAGCTATTCACAAACCGTCTCTATACACCAGCAATGGAAAGTATAGGAAATTTGGAACGTCTGGGTTAACAATATCGAGAGATCACCTAGCTATCTCTCGCAAGGCCATTCCGAGTACAAAAGAAGCTACATTCCATATAATGCGCCTCAAGGCAAATATGGAAGGTCTGAGATCAATAGATATAGGAACTCACGGATGGAGGAAAGCATACACTACCCATCCGATGAGGATTGGTCACAAGAATATGAACCGTGGAATAAATCTCAGTTTCAACGGTACCACGTGACCAAACAGGCTATGAAGGGCATGGTACGTAAGTTCGAGGTCAGGCCTCAATCTAAGCTGATTTATGTACCTAAAAGGCCAGAGTCTTTGCTAGCATTCCTATTGATTATCAATCGTATAATGGCTACATTGCACCTAGGCCTGGAGTAATGGGTCCAAGGTATAAATGGATGCCTAAACTCACTAACCAATCAGGACCCAAAGTTTGGGTACCTAAATCTGCTTGATTTGCATGCAGGACACCAGGGACGTATGGTTCATTGACAGTGGATGTTCGAGACATATGACGGGAAATCTAACTCTGCTAGAGAACATCCATCCTATCGAAGGTCCCTTGGTGACGTTTGGCGACAACGAGAAGAAAGGACGCACGAAGGCTGTTGGTGAGATCCATAAGAATGAGTTGGTGATTAAGGAGGTATCCTACGTTGAAGGACTCAAGTTCAACCTCCTAAGCACGAGCCAATTCTGTGATAAGGGCTACAAAGTTATCTTCACCAAAAGCAAGTGCCAGATCATACAAGAGGAATCTCTCGAAGTCGTCCTAGAAGCAGCAAGGAAAGGAAACATGTACATAGTGGATTGGAAATCTGCCAAACCATCTCTATGTATGTTAGTAAGGAGCAAAGAAGACTTATGTTGGGATTGGCATAGTAAGCTTAGTCACCTAAACTTCAAAACTATCAACAAGCTTACTAAGAGGAACCTTGTGGAAGGACTACCCAAAGTCACGTTTCAAAAGGACAAGATTTGCCAGGCATGTCAACGGTGCAAACAGATCAAATCCTCTTTCGGAACTAAAGCCGAGACATCATCTACTAGACCATTAAGTCTCCTTCATATGGACTTATATGGCCCAGTGGATCCACCCAGCATGAGAGGAAGAAAGTATACTCTTGTGGTAGTAGATGACTACACAAGATTCACCTGGATCGTGTTCTTAACCAAGAAAAGCGAGACAAAAGTTGCCTTACCAAATCTTTTGAAGCAAGTTCAAGTTGAGAAGGATGTCTCGATACTCAAGATTCGGTCAGATCAAGGTGGAGAGTTCGTTAACCAAGTGATCGAGAGCTACTGCAACGAGAACGGGATCCATCATCAGTTGTCAGCTGCTCGAACACCTCAACAGAATGGCGTTGCTGAAAGGAGGAACAGAACTCTCAAGGAAGCAGCAAGGACCATGCTCTCACAAGCCAACATATCGCAAGGATTTTGGGCAGAAGCAGTCAACACAGCGTACTATACCCAAAATCGGTCCTTGATCGTGAAAGGAGTTGGAAAGACTCCATATGAGTTGTGGAATGGGAGGAAACCGAATGTAAGCTACTTTCACACATTCGGATGCAAATGCTATGTCCACAACAACGGAAAGACTCAGCTAAGAGCCTTTGACGAAAAGGCAGACGATGGAGTATTTCTGGGATACTCATCAACAAGTAAAGCATTTAGAGTCTTCAACAAGCGGAGATTGGTGGTTGAGGAATCTATACATGTCTCTTTTGATGATGAAGCATCAGCTAATCAACCATCAAAGTCAATAGAAGCAGCTGAAAGTTCTGAGGAAGTTCAGCCGGAAACGATCGAGAGATCAGACTTACCTCTCGATGGGAAGCAGCCGATAGTTCGAGACGTAGCAGAACTCCAGTCAGAATCAGATGATGAAGAGACCACAAAGAAGAATGTTCCTGACTCAGTTGATCCAATCCAGATCATGGATGATCAACCCACATCCCAACCAACAACTGAGGAGTCAACTGAAGAGCCACAACCCGATCTAAGATGGCTGAGAAGTCACCCCGCTGATCAAGTGATTGGAGATGTACGTGACAAAGTTCGAACCAGATCAGCATATAGAGAAAACATGCTTGCTTGCTTTCTATCTCAAATAGAGCCTAAGGTGATTGATGAGGCTCTAAGTGATCCAGATTGGGTGCAAGCCATGCAAGAGGAACTTCATCAGTTTGAGAGGAACGACGTTTGGAAACTGGTTCCGAGACCTCATCATCAGAATGTCATTGGAACAAAGTGGGTTTTCAGGAATAAGATGAATGAAGATGGAGTTATTGTTAGGAACAAGGCCAGACTTGTTGCTAAAGGATACTGCCAGGAGGAAGGAATAGATTTTGATGAAACCTTCGCTCCGGTGGCACGTCTCGAAGCCATTCGCATCTTTCTCGCATATGCCGCCTTCAAAGACTTCAAAGTGTATCAAATGGATGTCAAGAGCGCTTTTCTGAACGGACTTCTTGAAGAAGAGGTGTATGTTGAACAACCTCTGAACGGACTTCTTGAAGAAGAGGTGTATGTTGAACAACCTCCGGGTGGACTTCTTGAAGAAGAGGTGTATGTTGAACAACCTCCGGGTTTCCTTCTTGAAGAAGAGGTGTATGTTGAACAACCTCCGGGTTTCTTTCTTGAAGAAGAGGTGTATGTTGAACAACCTCCGGGTTTCTTGAAGGACGTGGGAGCTGACAAAGTATACAAGTTGAAGAAGGCACTTTACGGCTTCAAACAAGCTCCGAGAGCTTGGTATGATACCTTATCCTCTTTTCTACTTCAGTGTGGGTTCACCAAAGGCCTAGTGGACAAAACATTGTTTAGAATTAAGGATGGGGATCATATCTTATTGGTGCAAATCTATGTGGACGATATCATCTTTGGGAGCACCAATCCAGACTTGTGCGAGAAGTTCTCCAGTTTGATGAAAGAGAAGTTCGAGATGAGCATGATGGGAGAACTCAACTACTTCCTTGGACTACAAGTGAGACAACTTAAGGAAGGTATCTTCATCAACCAGGAGAAATACACCAAGGATCTGCTCAGGAAATACAATATAGAAGGGAAATTCTCAGTCAAAGTACCCATGGGAACCTCTCTACGTATCGATGTTGACAATGAAGGTCGAGAGGTTGATCAAACTATGTATCGAGGTATCATCGGATCTCTTCTTTATTTAACTGCAAGTAGACCAGATATATCCTTTGCAGTAGGTGTATGTGCTAGATTTCAGGCAAGTCCTAAGGAGAGTCACTTAAATGCATCTAAAACGATTCTTAGATATCTCAAGGGTACGCAAAGTGTTGGACTTTGGTATTCGAGAGGTGGATCTTTCGAACTTATGGGATATTCAGATGCGGACTTTGCCGGTTGCAAAATTGATCGAAAGAGCACATCTGGGACATGTCAGTTTCTAGGTGGAAGACTTGTCTCATGGTTTAGCAAGAAACAACATTCGATAGCTACAAGTACCGCTGAGGCAGAATATGTGGCAGCTGGAAGTTGTTGTGCTCAAATTTTATGGATGAAAAAACAACTACTGGATTATGGTGTTGAATGTAAAGAGGTTAAGATTATGTGTGACAACACCAGTGCCATAGCTATTACTCAAAATCCAGTGTTACATTCAAGGACAAAACACATTGATATCAAGTATCACTTCATCCGAGACCATGTTGAGAAAAAGGATATAACTTTGGAATATGTTGCAACGGAGGAGCAACTAGCGGATATTTTCACAAAGGCATTATGTGAAAATAGATTCTCTCAACTAAGGTTAGAATTGGGAATGATAGAAATGGGTTGAACAGTCAAATCTTATCTTCTTGTATTTAGTGCCATGAACTGTTTCGCATGTGAGGAGCGGTTTCATCAACTTTATGGCAGCTTTGGAGTTACACAGCATTGAATGGTCATTCATTTAGCATCTCGTGACTCAACAGTACCTAAGTTTTTGGGCTATAAATAGAGATGTTTCCTCAGCAGTTTATGTCATCAACTTCTTCATGGAGAAGAAGAAAGGAAAAGATGATGTACCATTTTGGTATAGGGGAAGGAAATCGGCAGTCAAGTCCAAAAACTTTCAAGGAGAAAACTATCCAGAATCAACTAAGGGTGAACAGATTGCGGAGCTTCCTGATAATCCAAGCAAGCATCCTATTCCCATCCAAGGTGAATGGATCCCCAAATGCGAGGAGATCCACGAAGGTGGGATACTTGAGTCAGGAGAAGAGTCTCGTATAAGTGGGACTCCTACAGCTGCACATTCTGGAAAAAGCTCTCCCTCAACCAAATGGAGAACCAAGGGAAAGGGAGAAGGAGCCTGTGAGGAAGGCAGCAGCTGAGAGGTAGAGAAGAACAAGAAGGGTAGCCACCTCTAGTTCTGTAACTAGAATAAATAGGACTTTAGATGGCTAGTTCTTGCTCTGACGTTAGATTCCTATAAGGTTGTCCAAGGCCAAACAAAAGTTTCTAGGGAATCTAATAGTGTATTGATTCATATGTAATGTATCTAGAAATCACTAAATGAACTTAAGGATATGTTCCAAGTGATATCTTTTGGATGAATCAATCTTGTTCTTCTTGCAATCTGTGTTCGAAAGGTAGTTCGAGAGATACTCATTCAGTTTGCCTATATACGTTATGTCTCGAAGAAGGGAAGTTCGAGAGATCACTTCGAAAGATAACAAACTGATTCTTTGTGTATCTCTAAATGGAGTAATAAGGAGGGTTAGGGATCATTTACTCAGGGAGAAGATCTTTAACCATTTGAATGCGTTGTTATTGGATATACCAGATCAAGACGGAGGAATAAGGAGGTTTAGGGATCAATCACTCAGGGGGAAGATCCTTAAACTAGCACAGCCGAGTGTTCACCTTCGAAAGGTGAAACTGATGTATTCAATGGATATATGTGGAACGGCTAATTTGGAAATTAATGTTGGCCACGTGGTTTTCGGTTACTGACGGTTTTCCAAGTTTTAAGGGCACTATCTTGGTTAATGGGAGCATGCTTATAAAGTTTTCTTATCTTATAACCCCACTTTTAAATCCTAAAACCGTCTCATACTTTCCCAAAAATACCCTTACCATATGTTATACTCCTAACCGTTATAAAAGGGTATTTCTGACCTTTCACTTCTTTTAAATCAACCAGGATCACCTGTCGGGTCAAACTCTCAACCTTACCCATATATCCGATCCAAATTCACAAGATATAAAAGCCAAATCCATCATCCTTACCCGGATTCAAGCTCAAACCGAATACCCAAAATCCCCAAATTCCAAACACTGTATACATTCCCTCCAAAACATCAAGCTTTCAACAATGGCGTCCGAATCATCAACCTCAACCTCATCTTCCGAAGCTTACCAGAGGGAGTTGACCCACATTCGAACTCTTATCAAGCAAGTCAAGGCGGGAAGCATCCTTGACAAAGACGGTTTCATCAATCACTCGTCGAACCCGAAGATGGCAGAGAAGGTCCTGAAGAAGTTCGAGAAGGCAGGGCTCCTGAAGTACATGACACATGACTACCGAACCATCCACGACTTAGACTTCACCGAATGGTTCGCAAATGCTAAGGTCACAAAGGGCAAAATAGAGAGTCGGTTCAACGAGATTGACATCACGACCTCAGTAGGTGACCTAAGGGCTGCATTCGACTTTAATACATCAGAGGAGGCAGTCAAGAATCTCTCGGATTACAGCCTAGACAAGCAAGCCTTCTGGGACAAAATCCGATTGGAGAGTGCACCAACCAGCGCAACCTCTACCCTCCGCAAGTATCATCTGAAGGAGAGGTTTGCAATTGCTGCTGACCTCATCATGAAGTTCATCCTCCACAAGGTGTCTGGAACCGATGAGATGAATCTGGACATCCTCAAAATCCTCTATGCCATCTGGAACAACGTTCAAATGGAATGGGCGCACATCATCTTCAACTTCCTAAAACTACAAGTGCAAGGCTCAGTTTCAAACACCAACCAGTCGATCAATAAAAAGGTTGGTTTCGGTTTCGTTGTTCAGTTTTTATTAAGTTTGAAGGGTTTGCAATTGAGGGAAGGGAGAGAGATTCATCAAAATACCTATATGGGTAGGACGAATTCTCAAGCTCCAAAGTCCAAGGGTGTAAAGATTGCACCCTCTCCCTCAAAGCCTAAGGGAAAGGGCAAGAGGAAAGCCCAATCAGTGGAGGAGGATTCTGATAATGCACCACTGGGTGTTTTGATTAAGAGGGTTGTTCTACCTAAGAGGGCTAAGAAAGCCATATCTGATGCTGTCACCAAGACTCGAGATGTGACACCCTCTGTTATTCCAGTACCATTCGAGGACAGGGCACAAGCCCAGGGGGAACCTTAGGCTACAATGGCCGCTGAGGTTGAGAGAGTGCCCCCTACCAGGTCCATGTCAAGTGAAATAGTTGTTGATCTGAATGTTGTTGATGGTGCTGATGAGGCTACGGGTATGTCTCGGGAGGAGACTCGAGAGTTTGAAAGCACTAGGATCAGTGATCCAGTGCAGGGAGATGTGGAGGAACCACGAGAGGTGGTTCGAGAGATAACAGATTCAGCAGTAGAAGTTCAAGACAATACAGTGGTAACTGCTGATGATGATCAAGGAACTGTGGTCAGGGACCCAGTACAAAGTGCTTAGAATGTGGAGTTCAGTGAACAGACTGTGCAAGATGCACACGTTATGGCAGATCAATCTGCTGGGCAGATTGAAATGGAAAGAGAAGTAGCTGCTCAGTTGGAACCTTGTGCTGAAACAGATTTACACTTGGATGATCTCTCCAGAGTGCTTCGATGGATCAACTGGAGAACAGGCTCCTTTAACCAACTGGTAGCTCAGGCAGCAGTTATGGAGGCTGAGGAGATCTTTGCTTTGAACTGGCTAAATCTTACCGAGATCCCAGCAAATGAACTTCAAGACATGGCCCATGAAATGTATGTGTCCAAGAGGAATCTTGGACGATTTGACAAAGGCAAGGGCATAGCTGCTGATGAACAAGCAGACGAGCCTGAGGTGGATCCTGAAATAGAAGCTAAGTTTCAAGAAGATATTAGGCTCGCCACTGCTCTATCCTTGGGACATCATGTAGAGGATACGAGAGGTCCAGGAGAGACCTCAGGGGTTGCAAGGGATGATCCTGAAATTCCAATAGCAACGGCAGCAATCCCTTTGTCCCAAGTCAGTGACTCTGCTCTGGACGCACAGGTAGCAGCTTCGAGAGGTGCATCCGAGACCTCTGAAGCACTTGAGGCAGAACCCAACTCCATTTTACTTCTGCCAGCTCCTGAGTCCACACCCTCACTTGATAATGACGAGGCAAAAACAGTTCAAGAGGGTGAAATACTATTGCTCACATATCCTGGGTTCACAGGTGATACCCTGGAACTGCCATCGCCATTCCTGCTACCAGATGACACTGCATCAACCTTTGCAGCCAGGATGGTTGATAGACAAAGATGGAGTGCACCAGCTGCTCCCGAAACCATAGTGATTCCTGACTCTCCTGAGCAGTCTGAAGTGCAACCGGATGAGCAACAAGAGCAAATAGTCACAAGTCCTGCTGGTTCGAGAAGTAATGAGGAAGAAGATGTGCCCATCAATGGTGGAAACCGGGAAGCACCTGTCGATGCACAAACCCTTCCTTCTGATCCAATCCCTCCAGCAGATGATCAAGTTCCCAGCTCTGGTTCGAGAGGTAACGCTGAGGAGGCTTCTCAATTGGATGGAAACCGAGAAGCATCCAACACCGAAGTCCCTTCCTTAGCTAACCCAATCCAACCAACAGTTGAAGCTGAGGTTCCAGGTTCGAGAGGTGATAAGCGAAAAGTGATCCATTCCTCAGGTGGAAACCGGGAAGCGCCTGACATGGAGCTACCTTCAAGCTCTGATCCGAGTGTTCCTTCTGACCCTCAGACACACTTTCGAGAGGTGGACTCCGGATTGCAAGTCATGGGTGGAAATCTGGAAGCACCCAAGTCCCCTCCAAGTAAAGGTACTACTCAACCTTCTTCTCCTACTTCTGATTATGATCGACAGGCCGAAGAAGCTTTCGTTGGCGAGGTGCGCCAATTCATGGCCGATCAATCTCAGAAGATGGCTCAAATTGAGCGCATACTCACTATTGTTCGCAACGCATCAATGCCTGCTGCTGGTACAAGTGAATCCCAAGCCAGTCATGCAGAACTTCTCGAACAAGCAGTGTGGGCTAAAGATGCAGCAAGACGAGCCGCAAATGAGGCTGCGGAAGCTCGAGCAGAAGCTGCAGGAGCAAAGGCTGAAGTGGTAGAACTAAGAGCTGAACTTCGAGCCTTCCAGAACTCAAGTGAACTTCGACAGGACGTGATCAAAGCACTACTCGATGACCTGTCGAACCAAGTACCTGCCCAGCTTCAAACACTTTTTGAAGGTATGTCCACTCTCCTTTCCCGTATGGATGATGCCAACAAGGGGGAAAGTCAAGGGAATCAAGGGTCAAGAGGGACATCCACAAGCAAGAAAAGGGCAGCCAGTGAACCCTTAACCACTCGACCTCCTCCGAAAGTTCCAAAAACAATGAGCAAGGCAATGGAGGAATCCAAGAGGAAGGAGGATCTAAGGGTTCAGCGCACACTGGAAATGGAGAATAGGAGAGAAGAAGACTGAGAAAGGAAAAGGAAGAGGCTAGAACAACAAACGGCCAAGGAGAAGAAAGATGAGCAATTCATGAGAGGATACAGAATGGGAATCAAGGAAGACTCTACAGAATTTCTAAATGGAATCATTGTAAGTCTTCTCAACAAAACTGACTTATCTTCTCATAGTGGCCTCACTGCCAGTGAATACATCGAATGGTGGAGAGATGGGGTAATCGAAGGTGACTTCATAGGTGAAGCCTTCATCAACTACCTTCATCTTGATGTATCAGACGACTACCTAAATCTTGTAAACTCTAAAGACCACATCAAGACACGAGCAGCTATCAACGAGAAGAGGAAAGCAGACAAGCAGTAAGCTCTCGATGTCTACATGCATTCTCAATTATGTTGTTCTTTACTTTTCTTTAACTTTTCTGCTAAGTTTTTCCCAATGTAAAACATTTCCTTGTTCTTAATATATATATATATCTTTTGCTGGGGGTGTTGCGTGAGTCTTTACTTCATGTTTTAGCAGATTAGTTTGTCAAACTTACCGTATGCACTGAAAATAAAATCAACGTCTATTTTCTTTCAAATCAGCCATATAAGTAAGTATAGTGTTGGCATCATCAAAAAGGGGGAAATTGTTAGGAACATACTGTAATAGGTTTTGATGATACCAAGTGTAATTCACAATTCCCTAAGTCTCGATAGATAGGAAATACTTGTAAGTTCGACAAGTAAACTAAGAGCGAAAATACAACCGGGTAATTGAGCTCAACTCGGAAAATATTTAAACTTAAGGTAAACTTGTTTGAACATCTTAGAAGTTTCGTGTTGTAAGCCTATAGATAGATCAGAAGAAAGCACGAGACATCACTGGAGGAATAAGGGTCTGCGAGACATCAACTAAGTCTCGAGACATAAGCAGAGTTCGAGAGATGGAATCTCTCGAGACATCAATCCAGTTCGAAACATGGGATCGAGACATCAAGTAGTCGAGACATCAACCTTGGTCTCGATGAACTGGTACTTCTCCAAAGGGCTGAATGGCAGTCAACATGTATGGATAAAGTAATCTAAGTTTGGANCCCCCCCCCCCTCTAGACTTGTACCCCATCCCCTTGGGACCAACAACCGTGAGTGTCAGTGTGAGTTCTTCTAGTTGACCTCCACGGAATTGTTTTACTCCTTTGGTCCCCGGTGTGCCCTCGGGTGTTTTCCTTGTGCTTTAATGTCCCTTTTTCTTCCAAGATTAGCATCTTTTCATGCTTATTTGCTCATTACTCGATTCTTCCTTCCTTCCAACAAAATATGTCAAATTAAGCGTTGTTCCACATTTATTTGCCTAGCATTAGAGTAAAAAACAAGCATAAATGAGCACCAAGATGAGGTCATATAACGAAATATCAAAATTGCAAGAGTGAAATCTTACTAACAAACCGCATGTAGGAAAGGAGACAAGGTTCAAGCACCAAGAGTTAGAGGGTCAAGGCGTGTAGAAGGTCGGAAGAATTTATACTTTCTTTGCTCGTCAAAGACAACCAAAGAAAGTGAGGGACTTATGATGGGGACATGGGTGGAGCAAAATGTTAAAGGATGTGCTATTAAGGGGTATCAAACTCACAACTTCAAGCATAACAACACAAATTTTAAACCACTAAGTTACCACACATCCTATATATTAAAAGGTAGGATGCTCTATTTACTCATCGTGTGATGATCGGTGGCATCCAGGTAGTAGGGGACACGTGTATGACCAATATTCAAGACAAGCTGATGTCGTACATTTGTCAACCATCTAGAAGGTTTTCAACAATATTATATAAGGCATCCTTCCCTTCCCTTAAAAGGTATCCCTTAGTTCATTCAATCCCCTCTAGTCTAGTGGCTTGAGGTCCTAACTTTTAGCTCATACATCATGGTTCAATTCTTAGCAATAGCATTATATTATTATTTTTAGTCCACTATTTGAGCTATAGCATGTGTCATTTATTTATTATTAGGGCCGCTATCTCGGGTTTGATTTCCACAAGGGAGTTGAGAGTTTTAATACTTTGTGCTTGAGAGAACATAAGCTTGCATCTATCGTCATTCCTCAAGAGAACCACAATTCACCCTAATACTCTTCTTCAAGTTGCTTTAATGTTCTTACTTTATGTAAACAATGTTCTTCTTTTTAGTTTCATTTGTTAAATTTATTTGTTTGAGTAAAAAAAAAAAGTATTTTGCCTCTTAAATTATTTTTTTCATTTTTATGTGTGTGTATGGGTATGATCATCACATGAGAACATGATTCTCTTATAAAATGTGAGGAATAATGATCTCAACCGCCAATAAGAGTTTATCAATCATTGAGAGTTTTAATAATAAAAAAAATACAGAGTTAATTTTATAATTATTACAAACTTTTAAGTTTGTAATATTTATGATATTGACTTTTTTTTAACAACTTTCAAATGGTCGGTTTATCGAAATGAATAAATCATTTTAGTTATTACTTTTTATATGAGAATATGTTCCCATATAAACCATTATATATTTATATGTACATTTTACCCAATGCTGATGGTTCACTCTTATGAATTTGTGATGCCAGAAGAATGATGAATGCTTAGATGCCTATAGATATTATATATGCCAAAGGTTAGTCATTATCATGGAAGAAAGCATATGAGCATATCCAATTGGGTAAGTTATAAACGAAATGGAATTTTCTTGTGCTAAAACATTGTGCTTACCACATACTTTTTTTTTTCTTGGATATTCTTAAAAGTATATATTAATTAAGTGATAAGATGTTAAATAGTTTTAACTTTAAGAATTTACTTGGACCTGTTTGGTAATACAGTTAGCTTATCAGTCAGTTTTAGCTTGTTTGACTTAATTAAACAGCCAATATGAGTATTTAATTAATTAACTTTTTGTAAGAACTTATTGCTTTAAAATGCAAAAATTCAATAAGTTACTCAAAGCATCTTTTTCAATCAACTTTTTTTAAACAAAGACATTTTTTCATTTAATCAGCTATCAGTTAACAGCTAACTTACCAAACATCTACAATCAACTAATGCTCTCAACTAGTCAAACACACTAACCTAATTAATCAGCTAACAACTATATCAGTTAACAGTTATTTATCAAACACAAACAATCTCCTCAATAATCTTTCATTCGCTTGTCTAGATTGCAATTGTCATTTACTATAATCCTATACATAGTATCGTTTGTATATCATCAATAAATGTTTACAATTTATCTTTTATTTTGTTTTTTTAAGTCTAAAAAGATTATTTTAACTGTGGTGATACATGTTGAAAAAATTAGTAAAAATGATATACGAGCGGTTATTTCAAGACAATATTTTAATTGGTATACTTCTCATTTGGGTTGAGTTGTAGTGAATCTAGATTTTTTAATCTGAGAGGACAAATTTAGTATAATTATATACTCGAAAGATCGAGATAATGAATGCATGATAAATTAATTCTCAAAGTATATTTATGAAGTTTTGGAACTTAGATAAGATTAAAAGAAAAAAATGTGAAGTGTAATATTAGAATGAAAAAATGATTTTTAAAAAAAAAGGTACAATACAAATAACAAAGAATTATCGTAATAAATATTGGATACAACTTATACTATTAACACAATTTTGTTCTAATTAATTAAGGTCTAATATTATTAAATTCAAGATTATATAATATTACAAATATTTGTCACGGATGGAATAAGCTAAGATCAAAATAGCATTCATAGCTACTAATTAATCACCCTCAATACCAATTGAGATATTAAAATAAGATTACGAATATTTTTCAAGAATGGAGAAAGATCAAAATAGCATCTACAACTACTTTTTAATTACCCTCAAAACCAGTCGACATACTAAAATAAAAATTACAAATATTACCCAAAAAAAAAAAAAAAAAACTACAAATATTTGTCAAGAAAGGGTAAGATCAAAATTGCATTTATAGCTACTAATAATCGCCCTCAACATTGTCATATTAAAATAATAAGATTACAAATATTTGTTAAGAAATGGGGTAAGATCAAAATAGCATTTACATCTACTAATTAATTACCCTCAATACCGGTCCACGTATTAAAATAAGATTTCAAATAGTTGTCAAAGATGGAATAAAATCAAAATAGCATTTAGAGCTACTAATTAATCACCCTCAATATATTAAAATTTTTATTCCCAATATGGAATATATTAAAATAAGATTACAAGTAGTTGTCAATATGGAATAAGATCAAAATATCATTTATGGCTATTAATTAATTACCCTCAATACCGGTCAAAATAATTGCGATAAATATTTGGTTATGATATAACCAAATATTTATCAAGAATAAAATAAGATAAAAATAATATTTATACCTATTAATTAATTATTAAAATAGTAATATTTGCCCACAAAAATTCTTTCACCCCCACATGATTGTGAAGCGGTAAATAAATCACAATGACACAGAGACCAATTAGGTAGGGGCTCACATTGCAGTTGCAAGAGTTCGATCATGCGTTCATACTTACTAGGGTATCAATGAGGATTGGTTCGCGCCACCACAGATTGCAATTTTAGTTGGCTTTTACCGGTCGGTCTGAGGGCTAAAATTCTTATTTAACCCTAGCCCGCCTCATGCGAGTTCACGTACGAGCCAAATTCAAGAATTAAAAAAATAATATATTATAATGTTATTCTATATTTTAAGAGTAATACTACATATACTCCCACATTCTACTCCATTTTATGTTTCCTGTTTACATGTCACACTTTGATTCATTCAAAAACATATGAACCACAGTTTTTATTACTTTCTTTTTATCTTTCTCCAATAAAATAAAGATATGTGGCGGGAGTTTTACTCCCTTAGAATACATATATCATTTTCCATATTCTAATAATTTAACTTAAATAATATTAATTTTTTTCGTGTTTAGAAATAAAAAAATTTTAACTTTTAGTTTCTTTAGTATTTATATATATTGTTAGCATGTTGTCTCCGTGGTTTAACTGTGTAGTCCGCCAATTCACGTGACCCGCATTTCGCAGGCTAAAAGTTTTAAGCCCTAATATGTCTCATAGCGAGGCGATTTAAGATTAACCTACCAGCTTCGAATCACTTTTATAGCCCTATATATTACCTAGTTACAATCTGTCGACAATTTATATCGTAGATCAAGGTGCACAATATATTATGCACTTCATACCAAAACGTCGTTATTTTGGTCATTTTAATTAACAGTTTTTTCATATTCTGCTTGAAGGCATTCTATGTATGGTAGACTACGATTCTGTGTATACATGTTAGGGGTACTTAAACATAAGTTGTGACGTGTTTTGTGTATTTGAATGTTAGGAGGATGATTTCTATGTAGTTGTGTCAATATTCTGTGTATTCTCTTAAGTCATTCTGTGTATTCTAGATAAGGATTCTGTGTATTCCATGAAGTCATTCGCCGAAACGACGCCGTTTCAAACCAGCATCCACAGTACAGTGTGGACCTGGTCCACGATGTAACGATTGTAATCTGTCACCCAATAACTAATTCAACTACCCATGTCAGCATTAAAATAGTAATATTTCATTATAAATGACATTCATAATTCTGCAGAAAGCAAACCAAATTACCCAAAAAAAAAAAAAAAATGGAGGCACAATTTTGTGGCCATGTTGTGTTGCTACCATACCCAGCACAAGGCCACATTAATCCTATTCTCCAATTCGCCAAACGTTTAGCCTCCAAAGGCGTTAAGGCCACCATAGCCACCACCACCTACACCGTCAAATCCATCCACGCCGCCGCCGTTACAGTCGAGCCAATCTCCGACGGCTTCGACGGCGGCGGCTTCACTCAAGCCCAGAACGTAGCCGCGTTCCTCACTTCTTTCGAAGCCAACGGCTCCGCCACTCTTTCCAACGTCATAGCCAAGTACGAGGATTCGCCGCATCCCGTGGACTGTGTCGTCTACGATTCCTTCTTCCCCTGGGCGCTGGACGTGGCGCGGCGCCGCGGCGTATGCGGCGCGGCGCCGCGGCGTATGCGGCGCGGCGTTTTTTACAAACTCCGCCACCGTTTGCGCCGTTTTCGCTCACATCCACCGCGGGAATCTCCGGGTGCCGGTGGAGGTTAAGGAGAACGAGGCAGTGATTCTGCCGGGGATTCGGCCGCTGTACGGGCCGGAAATCCCGAGCTTTATCACGGCGCCGGATAGCTATCCGGCTTACTTGCGCATGAAGATGATGCAATTCTCCAACGTGGCAAATGCTGATTGGATATTTTGCAATACGTTTCAAGAATTAGAAGGCCAGGTACGTTTCAAGAATTTGAGGCTTTACTGAAAATGAACATAAATGTAAAATAATAATAATAATAATAATAATAATAATATTTGGTGTTGGCCGAGGTGGTGGTGCTAAGGTTATCCTTATCCCTGCAAGTGTGTCTCACTTTACTCTCACATCCACATCATCAAATTTCTCTTCATCCCTGCAATATTCTTTCACTTTCAAAAATAATTCCACCTTCACATCATAATTATAAATTCATATATTTTCTAATAAATAAATACATATAATAACAATAAAATATTTAAAAAGCGGCTTTTGTTGCCAAATGACAGTAAAAATAGTGGGTTGAAAGCTTACTAAATTAGCAAGCTTTCAACCTATCGTGGCAATAAAAAAAATTATTGCCACCTCACTTAGCAAGTGATAAATTTTATAGATTGAAGTTAGCCTAATAATAACAATAATAATTATTTTTTTGATGATAATAACAATAATAAAAATAATGATAATACTCTAAAAACTAACTTGAGGAGAGATCAAAGAGAAGAGAGATGGAAAAAAAAAACTGAAAAATGTCTTTCGCGGACTAAAAATTTAGTAAGACACTTTTCACCAAATTTAGTATTTTTTTAATCAAAATGGATATTTTCCTTTTGATCGACTTTAGTTTTTTGAATACTCAAACACTAAGAAGTCATTTTTCGGATTTTCAAACAGACCCTTAATCTTTTAAAAAGATATATTCTATATACACCATTATATTGTGGGTAATTTGACAAAATTCTATATATTCTTCAAGTACTTATATTTGAATCCTGCTCATAGGTATATTTTATATTCGTTCCATAGCATAATAAGCAAATTGGAAAAATGAGCAACTAGTTTCAAATAAGAGTTGGCTTGGGAATATATATGATACCATACTGAATTTTGTGGTAATGAGATTTTGTTTTGGCAACAGGTGATGGCAGGGGTGTGGGATGTTTGGCCAGCCAAACTAATTGGGCCAATGGTGCCTTCATCATATTTGGATGGCAGGATTGAAGGGGACAAGGGCTATGGTGCAAGTCTATGGAAACCCCTTGATGAAGAGTGTCTCACATGGCTGAAATCAAAGCCCAATAAATCAGTAGTTTACATTTCATTTGGAAGTATGGTGTCACTAACTTCTAAACAAATGGATGAAATGGTTTGGGCCTTGATAGCTTCAAACTTGGACTTCCTCTGGGTCGTGAGGGAGTCGGAGAGGGAAAAACTGCCCGACGGGTTCATACAGGTCACACCAGAAAAAGGACTGATCGTGTCGTGGTGCAACCAGCTCGAACTGCTGGCCCATCCTGCCATTGGATGCTTTGTGACACACTGCGGATGGAACTCGACTCTAGAACTGCTTAGCCTCGGAGTCCCTACCGTGGCAATGCCGCAATGGTCTGACCAATTTACTGACGCGAAATTCATCAAAGAGATATGGAAGGTTGGCATTTGGCCTAAGTTGGACAAGTATGGGGTTGTGAATAGGGAAGAGTTTGTGTATTGTCTTAATGAAGTGATGGAAGGGGAGAGGAGTGAAGAGATAAAGAGGAATGCAAGAAAGTGGAGAGAGTTGGCTAAGGGTGCGGTTAGTGAAGGGGGAAGCTCGGACAATGCTATCAATGAGTTTGTGGAGCATTTGAAATGTGCTAAAATTGGGAAATAATTAAGCCAAAGAGAAATATTAATTATTTAATTAGCCAAAAGATCAACTTTTTATATATATAAGATGAGAAATAATAAGTTTTAAATTAAAGTTACTCTCACAACATTAACAAAAAATATTGAGTCTAGTTCTCAGGAAAATAACTTTAATGAAAAATGACAATAATTTTATGCACCGAGTCCATTATAAACGGGGTAAACAATATAACTTGAAAAGGTAAAAATAATAATAATATTAATTGGATACCAGAACCAAATAATATTCACAAATGAACTACAAATAAAGAAAGAGTTAATACTAAATTTAACCATCAATTATATTGATTTTTCTCGATTTAATCCTAAATGATTTTTTATGCTTAATTGGATCATGAATTTCAATGATTTTACCTAATGAAAACAAAAGTACTTGTATATCGATAAAACAAAAAAAAAATGACACTAAATCATTTTTAAAATATTTATATGAAAAAAAAGTAATAAATCTTAATGCATTTTCAATCTCTTGGTGTTAAATCGATCAAGAAATATTTTTCGCTATAAAATTCTCAATTGCTAATTTGCTATGTAGTTTCAGCTATCCCATGAAGTGAAAGCAAGCTAGAATATATGATGCATAGTATATCGTAGATCCCTTTAAGTACCACATCGGAAACAAAGCTAAGCACGAGGAGAGATGGAAGAGTACGTAGTGTTTGATAAATAAGTGTAAGTTGATTCAATTAATGAGTTTGACTAGTTAATAGCATTAACTGGTTGTAAAAAGATGTTTAATAAATTAGCTAATAGTTAATTACATGCAATAACTTTCTTAAAAAACTTATAGAAAAAACTGCTTTGAGCAACATTTTGAACTTCAACATTTTAAAGCAATAAATTATTACAAAAAACTAATTACTCAAACACTCATATTGATTGTTTAATCAAGTCAAACCGTTAATAGTAATCAAACAAATTAAAATTGACTGATTAACTATCTCACCAAACCAGGCCTATATAAATTAGGAAAGTGAAATTCCAATTAAAAACATGTGTTCATCTCAATTAAAATTATACCCCATTTTACATGTCTTACTTTCCTTTTTAGTTTGTCCCAAATGTTATCCTCTTTCTAAAATTGAACATCACCATCATTCTATTTTTCTCAATTTACCCTCATGACTTTTGCTTTATTAATTACTTTTATTTCCAAAAGTGAAAAAGTTAGGAGCATAATTGAAAAGCATATCGCATTTACTTTAATTTCTTAAAAAGCGTGCAAAAAGTAAATAAGAATATGAGACATCCAATTCAGGACGGAGGGAGTAGTTAATATTACACATTTATATTTATATATTATATATACCTAACATGTCCTTTACCTTTACATGTGTGCAAGCTGATTACTTTTAACAGAATCTAAGTTCTAAGCAACACGTCAACCTGCACTTCAAAAAGGTGCTAACCTAAAGTCTATATAAGGTGTTCACTTTGCATTTGAAATACAAAAATCTTTTCTAGCAAAATGCAAAATTACTTAATGAAATTTCATAGAATGAAATTTCACAAGTTCCTCTCGTGGGGTTCAAGGCAGGGAAATCCAAGGAAATCAAAGACTTCCTTTTCAGTGTCGAACTTCAAGCTAGCCCCTTTCATACCCTGCATCATAAACATGGCTTTGTTGAGACCTTGTGGCTTTGCAGAAACTGAAACTAACACCACAAAGAAGATACAGAGTAGTGAAGTAAACAAACCATACCCGCTTCGCATGAGAACTTTGAAAAGCAGGAAACAATCCTGTATCATCCAGTCGAAAGCCCTTCGATTCTGCCAATAATCTAAGCCTGCAGGAACCCAATAAGACAGGAGATATATTATCATTTATCACCTGCTGGGCAACTATGATCCTGTTTTTAGACCATTGTTGTGTGTTTGAGTGATGAATTGTATTTGTTGGGCAAAGGCCCATGAAGGACCAAATCCATCACCCTTCCTCTCAAAAATGTGACGAGCCTTCACTACAAAATATAGTTGTTGGCGTAACTATAAGCGTTTGATCTTAACAAGTGATATTTGAGCCAGGTCACGGGTTCAAGTCCCAGCAAGAGCAAAAACCGAGTTATTGGGTCATTGCTATATCTTACCTTCAATATGTGTATATGCTTTTGGCATAATTGTAAGAGTTTGATCTTAACAAGTTATATCTGAGCTAGGTCACGGTTTCAAGTCCCAACAAGAGCAAAAACCACGTATATCTTACCTTCAGTATGTGTATATGCAAAATTTCAGTCTAAGCCTAAGGAAATCAGTATGTGTGTGTGTGCAAGATTTCTAAGCCTAAGGAAATCAGTATGTGTGTGTGTGCAAGATTTCTAAGCCTAAGGAAATCAATATGTGTATGTGCAAGATTTCAGTCCTTCCTAAGGAAAGTCACCTTAGGGCGGCCAAGAAAATTCTAAGATATTTGAAAGGAACACAAAAGCCGGTGAATGGCCAAGGGTAAGGAACGTAAAGTTTGGTGAAGGGTCAAGGGTAAGCGCTTGATCCTAATAGTATTCACAAACAGAGTTGAAATATCTAGATGATGTGAAGTAAACATACCTCCTGTTCAACACGTCATTCCCTGTCCATGCTATCAGTCCAAATGCATATATATCTCTTGGATATACCTAAAACAAACCCTACCAATAAAACTCTCACATAATATAAGCTAGGAATATGGCAAGTGCTACAAAGACTGAGATATACCATTAACCCATTTCCAGATTATAGAAAGTTCTACTGTCCTTTCATAAACATATGTAATAGACCTAAAGAATGAAGACTATAATCATAAAAAAGTAACCATACAATTAGGATAAAGAGTTGATGGAAATACCTTGAAGTCAATGCGATGTCGTAACTCTCGACCAGGATAGGTGCAAAGACCGAAATATGTGTCCACTCCTGAATCCGTACCCTGTTTCCAAATGTACAGTGACAGAAAAGATATTAAACAATAAGAACCGAAACTGTTACACTCAAATATAGAACAAAGTTAAATCTGTTGAGCGGAGGCCGGTAAAGGCCAAGTCTAGCACCCGGTGACTGTGGGATTGTTGAGCATATGCCACTAAAGGACTTAAAAGACCAAGTCTAGCACCCAGCGTCTAGAAAATGTGTGGCAGTATAAGGAAATAAAGTTCCGCATTCGCTATTAGCTATAGTTTTTGGCATAAGTGGTAAGTGCTTAATCCTAACAAAATCCATTTGTAAACATGTGCTCTTTTTCAAGAGGAATATAGATAGGTTTCACTTATTTATGAAACAAGAAGAGCACAAGCTACAACATTTCACTTGACCAGAACATTCTCCGCAACATGTTATTTTGGGTAACTTACAGAATCAAAACAATGAAAAACTTAATACAAAAACAAACAATTTACCTCTTCACTGTGAATGCTGAAGACCAAATCTTCCCTCAAAAAATTTATTGCCTTCAGATGCTTTACATACTTTGGAAGAAAGCCTACATGACTGAAATAATATAGACAACAGATCATATTTCGATAAGATTTCTAGAAACATAAAATAAAATTGCAGTATCTGAATACGGGGTTCAACCTTACACCACTAAAACTTGAAGCCCTGAAGTCCTAACCCATCAGCTATTTTGGACTAAGTTTCATAACCCAAAACAAGTTCAATCCAATGAAATAACAAAAAAGAAAGTTTTCTCCAATACTATATCAGCTTTAGAAGGAAATCATGAATATAAGTGTAGTTTTACAGCATTTATACCTTTGCTTACCTGCAAATATATTTAATCCATATACTGTTCAAAAACATTATAACTTGTCTCTAGTCTCTACTAGATAATCTTCAAATAGAGAGAGCGCACAGGAGAAAATCTATGTAAGAGGATGGGGCAACTTACATATGTGCCTACCGAGATAGACAAATTCTATGCTGTGAGATTGAGTGCAACAACACCTTTCTATTGTTACCTTTTTCTATCAGGATGAGTAATGACAATATCCATATCCCCACAAGACGCCTTTCCACGTCTATATGATCCACCACACAGAATAATTACCTGATGCAATTAATTATTAATGAGGGATGAGACCACAGATATGATTATACACAAAGATGAATGCTTGTCTTTGGTTGGTTTCAAAATATGTATGGTTGGTTTAGTTTATTAGCATATCAATTCTAATCAAGAAAAAGGGGAAACAATTACTGAAAATATATAGGCCAATAACATATATCACCAAAAGTACATCTTGCAACCCATACTTTTGAGTGGCAGCAATAAGTTATTCAAGAAACCAGTAAATTGGATGCAATTCTTACCCCAGGCAAAATCTCTTCTCCAGCCTTCTGCAGAAGTCGCTCCATCTCTTCGACCTACGTGATAAATCAATAGACCTCAGAAAATATTTCAAGTCAATTGCAAATAACTTGAAAATCACAGGAGGCTAACCTCATGGCGTGGGATCCTCGTTTTGATGTCCTGAAAATATTTTAATCCTATTTTTTGAGAATTTGTCAATGATTCCTCATATTTTAGGTCATCTAGAGTTCTGTGCCCTTTCTCATAAAGTTTTAGAGCAGTGGCTGGACCAATGCCCCATACTTCTCCAAATAAGCTGATTGTTCGAACCTGGGAAATTCAAGCTAAGCAACATCAATTTGCAAGACAATGACATTATCTTGGGGTGGCCTGAACATTGATAATTTGCAAGACAAGGGCATAACCACGGGTAGACAACCGGGTGAACATAAAGTGGACCGAACATGCATGCTTTGATATACCATGTTATGATCTAAGATTCGGCTAGGGTCACTCAATTGGGTTGTAATGCACATGGGCAAAACCATACTAAAAGACTAAATCTAATTAATTAGCTAATCTAACCCATGGCCTTATAAACCCATATGTTCTCTCTTATTTTTTTTCAATGTGGGACTCTTAACAGGCAAATTCTTCTATCATAAAAAAAAATGATGCGCAAAGCGCAAGTGACTCATGCATATAAGACAGATATACTGGCATTGCATAAGCTAATGGCACTTTTTTGACAAAATAAAGAATGAAAAAGAAGATCTCGACAGGACCTTTTCATCCTTCTCAAAATGTTCCAATTTGGACAGCTTCCCAGTGTTTACTATCTCCAGAATCTGTAACAAGAACATTGCTACCTTTTATCAGTAGTCTTCATTCTTCAATGCATAACGAAGGGAGAGATACTCCAACAAAATGCCCTAAAATTCACTCTTTGATATATTCTATTCCAGAAAGTTATATCTAACACCACAATAATTCAATAATTTATTGGTAAATGATCATCCTATGCATTAGATATTGTAAGAGCATTACTTTAAATGGTCTGAGATTAAAGAATTCTAGAGCATCGATCACAATAAAATATGGCTTACAACAAGAAATATATATTCACTTACATGCTCTTGCATTGACTTTCCAATTCCGGGAAGGTGTTTAAGCTGGTCCGGACTCTCAATTTTGTAAGGCAATTTCTCAATAACTGGGATGGATTTGTAATAGCTGAATGATCTCCAATCGTCACCAAGGGCTATTGATGAAGATGAGTGATTTCACATAAGAGACTATGAAAGTTGATATCATAATCAAAGTTGTATCTAGGATTAAAATCAAGATGAAAAGAAAAACACAAAAATTTTACCCCTATAAATGTCGACAAGCTTTCCAAATATCTCAGTAACATTCCTGTTCAAGTCAGGAGGCTTATAAAGCATTGATGAATCTGATGTAACAGCCTGTTTAATAAATGCTGTAAATATTCAATTTAAAAAGCAGTAAAAACTAGATCCTGAGCAAGAGAGCAAGATGCAAAGAGAGAAACTTGAGTATGACTTCATTAATAATTACTTGCAATGGGAAGTTTGAAAAAAGTGTTAGAAGCAAAGAAACAGGAAAAAGTCAATGTTTTTACTAGAGTGGATTGCATACAGCATTCTCATGAGGATCAAGGATGATTTTACTGGTAATTTCCGAGCCTGAAAGGTGTGATGGGTGACCTGAGTCGCACAAAATACCAGTATGGTCTTCTGTATCCGTTTTGTGTTCTGGGCTTGCAATACTTGCCCCTTCATAAGAGATTCTGCTCTTCTTTGGAGTCTGTTCACCATCATCAAAGAAACTCGTATTATCTGCAGAAGGATTCTGCATATCTCCTCCTCCAGATTCTAGAGATAAGACATATAGATCCTCAGGCACCATTTTCCCCTCGGTCAAGCTGTTCTCTAGCCACTGATATAGGAGTACTTTCTGCATAGCATGTAAATTTTTAAAAAAAAATAAAAAAGTGAGAATATGAGTCAGACATCATATGATCACAGTTGTTCCAGAAACTTAACAGAACTCCAGAAACTTCTCAAAAAGTAAGGAAAATTATAAAATCCTATTGCTACACACTCAACCAGCCACAGTATAAATTAGTGATTTCCCGGTCTAAATGAACTTTATCAACAATTTCAGTTAAAGTTGCAAGATGAGAAGGTTAATAAGCATGTGTGATTATCAACCATATATAAAATGCTAGCTATCAAACTGAGCCCTTTGACCTCGCATTCACACTAACTAGGTTAGTGAGAACTAGAGCTGTCAAAACGGGCCAGACCAGCCAATCAGGCTAAATTAAAAGTTCGACTCCCAACAAAATGTCTCATTGATTTGAGCCAGTCAATTATAGATAACCTAAGCTAAGCTAATTTCTTTACTGGCTAAGGTCACACGGCAACCATTGGGTGCAAGTTTCCCTGGTCACCCAAAAAGGATAACAACTTACAAGTTTAAAAAATCAAATGAATAAATCCACCGGAAAAATAAACCATAAGTGTAGTCAAATTATTTGACAAAAAGAGAAATATGCAGGCCGGAGGATCAAAACTCACCGTTTTGGACCGAATTAGCCGCTCTCGATCAAGTTCTTTGAGGAGTGAATTTGAATCCATGGCGAAAACATGCGTGACCTTCTTGGAAAAATGGTCCTCAATACTGGCTCCCATTTGCATCAATCTCTCCTTCCATATCTACGATCAAACCAAAAACACAATATTTATTTATATATATTAAATTAAACTCAACGGACTTGCGGACTTCACTGTAATTAAGTTTAGTAAAATTTGGCATTTTTCAGGAAATTAAAAAAGGAATTCAAACAACTAATTGTGAGAAAACGGAAAACCTGTAACCGGCGAGTTTGTACGCCGTTTTCGACTAAGAAGACCGCCATTCCGGCGAACATTCCATGAGGATCAGGACTTGAAGGTTCCTCCTTCTTCTTTGGCGCCATTTTCTACGTAGTATGCCGTTCACCGTCTTCATTTTCTGCACAGAGCTATAAAAAAAAAAAAGCCAAAGGTTAATGAAGCTTCTACAAGTACTGAACTTTGTGGAAGCATCTAACTTAGATGAAATTAATTACTCTATTAATTATTAATTATTAATTATTAATTATAATAATAATAACAATAAAACTATTTTAAAAGAGAAACCTTTAATGAAATTTCCTAAATTAGCAAAATAACACAATTAAGCCTTATTATTACCCATATATTCAACATATTATCATTGATATGACACTGACTAGGCTAACATGTGGCATCTTATATGCTTATTATGTAATTCATATATGTACAATTAATTTTTAAAATTTATTTTATTTGAAGAAATATTTTAACTATTATTTAAAAATTTAATTTTTTTTCTTTAAAGTTGTCATTTGCCATTGAATCAACTTTCAATGGCTATTTTCATTGACGAATAGTTAGCGTGGCTATCTGTCAACGAATTGGATAAATATGTCTATGCAAATATGGACCTCACAATGAGATCCATGTCTAATAGAGGTGGTCGCCATGGCCCTCTTCACTCTTAGAGGATCAAAAGGCGATCAACCGCCTTCTCCCTTTATGCGACAAACGCAGTCAATGGTCACCTTTGTAAAATTGAACATCTATGGATGTCTAATCTATTAACGGATAGCTATAGTAATTATCCGTCGATGAAAACAATCATCGCTAGTTAAGTCGATTGCTAATGGCTATTTTAAAAAAAAGTTTTAAAATTTTTAATAAATAATAAATTTTAAAATAAAATTAAGTATTTTAAAATTAAAATAAAAAAATTAATTATAAAAATAAGATACATACGCATATGATGTCACGTGTTAGTTTAGTTAACAACACATAAGCAATAGCCTATTAAATAAGTAATAATAGGGATTAATTAAAATATTTTGCTAGTTTAGGTAACTCCATTGGAGTCTTTCAGTTTAGAAGCCTAATTACACTATTTGCTAGATTTAAGAGGCCAATTTGATACTTTTTTTTTCAAAAAGACATGATGCATTTTAAATTTTTAACTACTTTTTTGATCCCACATTGTAGGTTTTTTAAAAAAGGGACGTTGAGCTCAATTATAAAAGGGAGCTCAACGCCCCTTATTATCCTTCTGAAGAGAAGCCCCACATCGGTCGGATGGGCAAGAGAAAGAGAAGCCGAGGCTTCTTTACCTCAGGCTTCTAAATATTCTAATTTTTTTATTTTTTATTTACAAATCTTCCTCAAAACGCCTTTAGCAACGTTTGGGATTTCAGCGATTTGTTCCAAACCTCTGTTAACTAAATATCATTTGTCAAAATTTTTGCAAATTCGCTGCTAACCAAATAATATTTCATAATTGTAGGATATATTTAATAAAAATATATCTACATATTTAATTTAATTGAGAGGACGGGAGAGAAATACTTAGGAATATTGATATTGAGAAGAGAGAGAGATAGAATTTTATTTCAATTTGCTTCTAACATTTCTTACTCTCACTTCCGTAATACAACACACATATATATAGCAAACAAAGATCACAATTCAATCAGACATCACTCACCCAATACACCTTATTTAATGCTTCTACCCCACATCCCTTAAATGCATTAATCACTCAACCACTACATAATGTTATCTACTCAACTAATATATATTTTATCATATCATATATGTGTTGAACGGCCTGAACCCACTTAATTTTATTAGTGCATGTATCATTACCAAAAGCCACTTCAGTGCACCACTAATATAATTATTCATGCACTGATGCCACTTGCCGAAAGTGACTCCAATCTACTGCACTTCATTCTGTCTTTTGGTTTAATTAATAACATTGCCTCCCTTAAACCAAATTGGATAAATTCGTCATCCCAATTTCCTTCTTCAGTTGGAGAAATGCCTCTGTCTTCAATGGCTTTGTAAAAATATCAGCAACATGGCATTCACTTGCACAGTACTCAATGTTGATTTGTTTTGCAGCAACTAACTCTCTGATTTTGTGATATTTGATATCAATGTGTTTGCTGCGACCATGAAAAATAGGATTTTTGGACAACGAAATGGCAGACTTGTTGTCACAAAAAATTGTTGTAGGTGCCTCCTGCTTTTGTTGCAAAAACTCCAAAATTCTTCTGAGCCAAATTGCTTGAGTGGCACAATTTACTGCTGCAATGTATTCTGCTTCTGCGATTGAAAGTGCTACAATCTGCTGCTTCTTTGAAGACCAAGAAAAAATAGCAGAACCAAGATAGAAGGCATATCCCGATGTGTTTTTTCCTGTCTCAACATCTCCAGCCCAATCACTGTCTGTATATCCAACAAGTTTCACAGTATCATTAGTAGAGTAAAAAATTTTATCATTACTCGTATCTTTGAAATATCTCAGAATTCGCTTTGTTACACCCCAATGTGATTCTTTTGGTTCCTTTATGAATCTACTGAGTATTCCAACTCCAAAAGAAATATCTGGCCTTGTAGCTACCAAATACCTCAAACTCCCAATTAAACTTTTATAAGCTGTAACATTCACATTCTTACCACACTCATCTTTGGACATCTTCAACTTTTCAGCTACTGGAGTTGAAACTGGTTTGGAGTTTTCCATTTTGATCTCTCTCAAAATATCAGCAGCATATTTCTTCTGTGAAATAAAGATTCCACCATTCATCTGAACAACTTCAAGACCAAAAAAGTAACACATAAGACCCATATCAATCATTTCAAATTTCTTAATGAGTGCTTCCCTGAATTCTGAGATTAGTTTCAAATTGTTTACAGTAAAAATCAAATCATCAACATACAGACAAATTATAACAATATCTCTAGAATATGTGTATTTGACATATAGAGTATGCTCATAAAGACATCTCATAAAACCATTCTCAACAAAATAGGAATCAATGTAACCATACCATGCTCTGGGTGCCTGTTTTAAACCATACAAAGCTTTTCTCAACTTGTAAACCTTATTTTCTTCCCCTTTCTTCACATACCCTGCAGGTTGCTCAACATATATTTCCTCTTCAAGAAAACCATTCAAAAAAGCAGACTTGACATCCATTTAATACAAGTTCCAATCATTTTTAGCAGCAAAAGAAATAAGTATTCGCACAGTATCAAGTCTACTTACTGGAGAAAAAACCTTAAAATAATCAATACCTGGTTTTTGTTTGTAACCCTTTGCTACCAACCGTGCCTTAAAACGGTCAATCTCACCATTTGACTTGTATTTGGTTTTATAAACCCACTTTACTCCAATTGGCTTCTTTTCGGGAGGTAATTCTGCTAACTCCCAAGTACGATTCTTTTCAATGGCACAAATCTCCTCATCCATTGCCTTAAGCCAATGAGTTTCTGTAGCAGCCTCCTCAAATGATATAGGGTCACAATCTGCAAAGAGAGCAAACTGAACAATCTCTTCATCAGTCAAGTCATTATCATTACCCAAAACATAATCTTGCAAGCGGGCTGCTAAGTGACGCTCGGGTTGAGATCTCCGAACTGATGACTCTGGCTGTAAAGAAGACTGAACATTATTTGGAACTAACTGCTCATTATCAGGAATAATGGAAACAACAACTGACCTTTCTGCTTTAGTTGACCAATCCCATGCACCATATTCATCAAAAGTGACATCACGACTTATAACAATATTTTGGGTTTCAGGATTATACAATTTATAAGCCTTTGAAATGTCACTATAACCAATAAAAATACACTTCTCACATTTATCATCCAACTTTTTTCTCAATTGATCTGGCACATGTGCATATGCCAAACATCCAAAAACCTTGAGATGTCTAATAGAGGGTTTATTCCCACTCCAAGCTTCATCAGGTGTCTTATCACGAACACTTTTAGTTGGACACCTATTCAACACATGAACAACACAAACAACAGCTTCTGCCCAAAAAGGTTTAGGCATATTTTAGATTTCATCATGCATCTCACAATGTCCATGATAGACCTATTCTTCCTCTCAGCCACTCCGTTTTCTTGTGGAGTGTACCTAGTTGTCATTTGATGCTGAATACCATTTTTCTTTAAAAATTCATCACATGCAATATATTCTGTACCTCTATCAGTTCTCAAAATTTTAATCTTATAACCACTTTGTTTTTCAACAAAAACCTTAAATTGTTGAAAAACGTCACATGCATCTGACTCCTGTTTCAGAAAATAAACCCATGTTTTTCTACTGAAATCATCAATGAAGGTAACAAAGTACTTACAACCTCCATTTGAAGGAACTTCCAATGAACACAAATCTGAGTGAACAATCTCCAACTGCTTTGTCGCTCTTTTAGACTTGCCTACAGGAAAAGGTTCTCTATAGTTCTTCCCAATCAAACAACTCTCACAAATTTTGTAACATTAATAATCGGCAAATCGGAAACAAGTTTCTTTCTTGCTAAATAATTTAATCCGGAGAAATGAAAATGTCCAAACCGCATATGCCACAACCAATTATCGTCACGGATCTTAGAATTAAAGCAAGTAAGAAGTGCATGGTTGATTTTTAAAGGAAATAGTCGATTTAGAGACATATTTACCTTTGCAATCAAAACTCCCTTGGCATCAATAATGGTACAACACCCTTGAGTGATATTAATTTTATATCCTTTTTCTGACAACTGTCTCATACTCAACAAATTTTGGTGTAATTAAGGAACATAGAAAACATCGGATATAAAATTGTGAGTACCATCCTTCAATTGAATAGAGATTTTACATTTTCCCAAAATTGGCACTTTCGACTTATTTCCAAATGTCACCTCAGATCGTATTTGATTCATCCAACTCTGAAAACCATTATTTCTTCCCACACATATAGTTACTACATCCAGTATCCAAGAACCATATGTTTTCATCTGCAGACAAACTATTACTGGCCAAAAATAAGGTTTCAGATTCAGTAGAACTCTCACTAGATTTTTCAGCAACATTTGCTTGATTTTCATGATTGTCCTCTTTATACCAGCAATATGCAATTTTGTGTCCATACTTCCCACAATTGTAGCAATTAAATGGAAATTTACCTTGCTTGGTATTATTACCTCCACCTCTTCCTTGATTGAAATTACATCGTCCCCTTCCTTGATTTGAATTACCACGTCCTCTTCCTCTGAATCATCCTCTTCCTCTTCCACAACCTCTACTAGATCCTCCACCTCTTTGATTAGAGCCAGTCATATTAAGGGTGACTTGACTCTTCAAAGCTTCTTCTGCTAGTGGTTCTGATTTTGACGCAATTCTTTCAACATGACTTTCTATCATACCTTTTAACTCGGTAATTGTCAAGTCCTCGGTATCGTGTGACTCTGTTATTGAAACCACCACATGGTCATACTTCATCGGCATCGTTCGTAGAACTTTTTCAACCACTGCACCATCTTCAACTGTGTCTCCGTATAACCTCATCTTATTTACAAGATCAATAAGACGAGAGAAATACATATCTACCATTTCTGTAGAGGTCATCTCGCATCGATCATACAACCTTTTCAACGACTGCAACTTAGATTTCTGCGCCCGATCAACTCCTTTGTGTGACACCTCTAAGATGTCTCAAGCTTGTTTTGCTGTTTGAGCACTAGCTAGCTGCCCAAAATGGAGGAATGAACACCTTGGTGAATTTGTCCCAACGCCAATTGATCTCGCCATGTCGCAGCTGCATCAGCTCCTTCTGTTAGACTGGGATCAACAAAGCTCCAAAGATTTTGAGCTTTCAAATGTGTGGTCATCATAATTTGCCAATAATTGTAATCGAGTTTCCCATCTAATTTACGACCTGACCATACAATATTGAAATTATTGGCCATACTTTACTAGGAAAAAATATCTCAGGGTTGGAAGGTTGATAGGCTCTAAAACCAAATGTAGGATATATTTAATAAAAATATATTTACGTATTTAATTGAGAGGAAGAGAGAGAAATACAAATACTTAGGGAATATTGATATTGAGAAGAGAGAGAGATAGAATTTTATTTCAATTTGCTTCTGACATTTCTTGCTCTCACTTCCGTAATACAACACACATATATATAGCAAACAAAGATCACAATTCAATCAGACATCACTCACCCAATACACCTTATTTAATGCTTCTACCCCACATCCCTTAAATGCCTTAATCACTCAACCACTACATAATGTTATCTACTCAACTACTATATATTTTATCATATCATATATGTGTTGAACGGCCTGAACCCACTTAATTTTATTAGTGCATGTATCATTACCAAAAGCCACTTCAGTGCACCACTAATATAATTATTCATGCACTGATGCCACTTGCCGAAAGTCACTCCAATCTACCGCAATTCATTCTGTCTTTTGGTTTAATTAATAACAATAACGAAATGCGATGTTGGCCTATAGTAGTTATATAAATAGGGGTGGACAAAATGGTTTGATTTTACCAAATCGAGCCGAATCAGTTTGGTATATTACTAAATCAGTCGAAGTGGAAGTGAAATTCCGTGGAAAAGTAGTTACTAGGAAGATAAATTATGTTATTTGGTTGGTGGAAAAGAAGTTGCTGGGAAGATAAATTCTATTGTTTGGTTGGAGTAAAGGAGTATGAGAATAATGGGTATAAAGACCTATATGCCCTTATGTATTAATAATGATAATAAAATTAATATTTTTTAATACTACTAGTATTTTCACCCGTGCGTTGCACGGAATGAATTTGTTATAATATTTTAAGAAATATTTGAATTGATATACAATTATATAAATTATAACATCGAATATGAGTATGAATAAGTGTATAAATGCAATTATAGTATGAGTCTTCCTTGCATGCAACAAATATCACAAAAATTCAGTGTTCTAAAATAAGTGTATAAATGCAATAGGTAGATAATTTACATTATTGCATCATATTCATTAATTTAATTACATGTCGGTTAGTTATTGCAAGATCTTGAGGTACACTTATATTTTGATATTCAGTAAGTATAACTATATTAGAGAAAAAATTTACATGGGAATAATGGGATAATCAGTTGAGTAATTGTTGGTTGACCGTAGATCGTTATGTTGGAGGAAGAAAGTGATATATAGTGAAGATGATATTGCCCTTCGCTATATGTCATCTTCTTCCTTCAACACGTTGATATTCTCTGGACAAATAACTGTTGGAAAAAAATTAGCATAAAATGGCATTTTACTGGCAATATTGTGGTACAAATATATGTGGGGTCCACTTTCGATTTGGGTCGGGTCAACGTGGATTCGTGTTCTTCGTAGTTAGACGAAAAGATTGATATATTGTACGCTCAAAATTGATAATGGGTGAATGAGAAATTGGTTCTCAAAGTTGACCCATTTGAGTTAGAAAAATATAGAAAAAAACCTTTCAAGCAACTTTTGTCCCACATTGGTTTGAGAAGTGGTTTGCACCACTACTTATACAAGAGTTTTTCTAAGGCTTATTGAATTGTATAGCATAGAGGCTCTCTCTCGCACGCAGGGGGGAGGGGTGCAAATGAAATCCCAAAATGAACTTAAAAAGGCTTGACTCGTGCGCCGCATTTGCATGCACGAATGTCGTTCAGAATTATGCCAAATTTTCATATTTTGTACAATATTAAGCACCATACCATAATGCAAGTTAAAACTGAGGATATTGTTTTTATTAATAGTATAGATTGCATTGTAGAGAAATATATATACTGAATTATTACCATTAGTAATTCTAGTCTAGAATTGTATTACGAATAGAAACGTAGGGAAGAATATATTTTATTAGGAATTCTATTTTAGTTTACAATTGTATTAGGGATAGGAATTGTATTACCATATTTTACAATATTACGCAAACCATAATATTATAGGTTTGTTTTGGGCGGGAAGTTAAAACTGAGGATATTGTTTTTATTAATAGTATAGATTGCATTGTAGAGAAATATATATACTGAATTATTACCATTAGTAATTCTAGTGTAGAATTGTATTACGAATAAGAACGTAGGGAAGAATATATTTTATTAGGAATTTTATTTTAATTTACAATTGTATTAGGGATAGGAACTGTATTACCATATCTATATATATATAAAAGCAACAACTTTCTGAAAAATTAACAATTTTCAGTTTCCCGCCCACTAGAAACGCAGTTGTTTTGGGCAAATATTGGGAAATCAGATTGCGTTAAATGAAGTGATGTATTTGAGGCCGGATACATTAATGATTAAACACCCTTTGGGTTTCCAACTAAAGGGTGTGATAGTTATTGGTAATCACCATGACTCTTCGATTACCATCCCAATCTGAATGAATTTAAACCTATTTCTACCAATATAAATACATATTACAGTTTCTTAACAACACTCTAGTCTCCACATTCTCCAGTCGTACAGAACTTTTAGAACTACATTCTCCAGTCCTACGCCATGGCTCCAATGTACATTGTTGTAAGAGAGATTAAGAAGAACAAAACTACTGCTGCCATTAAGTTGAGAGCAGTGCGTACATACGATGTTCCTCAAAGCCGGTTTAACCAAGATATCAAATCAAGAGAGTGTGTTCTACATGATGAAGAGGTAATATTAGTAATTGTAAACTTCTTTGCTTCATTCATAATACAATATACAACAGTAGAAAGTAATTACCTCTTATTTTATAGGGGGCATATGTTCATCTGCATATTCCTGGAAAGAATGTGTCTATTCAGAATAAATTCATTGAAGGCAATGTGTATTGTATAAAAAACTTCCTGGTAGTTCAACATTACTATACCTATAAGACATGCAGTGGTCCTCACATGTTGAAGTTATTCAATGAGACATTGGTAAAAGGCTACAAAGGATTAGATTTTCCTACACATATGTATCGTTTACAGTCCTTTACTGCTTTGAAGACAGTTGATCCTAAAGTATTGGTTGGTATGTTTCATCTATTTCTTTGTTTTCTTATACAGTTCATTCACTATATAATCACCTAATGGTTAAAGAATATACTGCTGAACTTTTTATTTTTTTCTTTTTGTTTTCTATGTTTTTTGTAGATGTGATTGGAAGGGTTGTGGAAATATACAACCCTTTGGACAAGTTGATATCTGGTAGGCCTTCCCGGCTCATAGATTTCCTCATTGAGGATTTAAAGTAAGTCTTACAAATATTTGAATATAAACATAGATATTATTCTCTTCTGTTTCTAACCTTCTAATGTTTTTTTTGTAAGTGGCAATCAACTTAAATGCACTGTATGGGATCAGCATGTTGAGAAAGTGATGCCTTATTTGAGAAAAGATTTTGCAGAGCCAGTGATTGTGCTAATTCAGATGGGAAGGGTGAAGGTTTCTGAAAACTGTAAGTCAACTAACCCTATATTATCTTAGAGCAGACAAATGTGCATACGAATCATACCTTAAATAACAGTTGTATGTTATGTTGTCCTTACCTCATACTGTGTACCATTTGAATTTTCCTGCAATATAAGTTCCTGCAATATGTATTTTCCTGCAATATAAGTTCAAATGTTATCATGTAGCTGCTGAAGTGAAAATAACAAGTTCTTATGATGCTACCCAACTTCTGTTTAATGGCGACAGTACTGAGTTTGTGGAGTTTAGACAGAGGTTTGTTGCCATACACAATTATTTTGTTTATTGTTTAACCTTTTTGGTTTACACTACACAATTTATTGATATATTTTGTTTCCCTTTTAGCCTATCTTTGCAGCAAACACCTTTAAAGAGCCTTACCTCAAACTCAGCTTATAGTTATGGTAATTCAGCCTATAGTTATGGTAATTCAAGTGGTGGTGATTTGAGTAGTTCAAAAATGCGTATCATTACCATATCTGACATCTTTCAGAATAGAGAGGTACATAAAAGTTCATTCTGATCAGTACTAATTCAATGTAATTATAGTAGGTGCTTACCTTTTGTTCCTTTTGCACAGGTAGGTGAATTCTGGGTACCTGCACAGATTATCGGAATAGAGTCTGATGTTGATGATTGGTTTTACCAGTCCTGCAAAGATCCAGGATGTAATAAGAAGGTGGATTTTCTTGATGGAATGTTTCAGTGTAGCAAGTGTAGCAGCAGATATGATGACTGCATCTACAGGTATAAAATTAAGGTTAGAGTTGTTGATGTTAAAGGTACAGCACCCTTTCTTCTATGGGATCGTGAAGCACTTGATTTGGTTAGTGTAAGAGCTGATGAATTGATAGCAAAGCAGCCAAAGGTTTGTTTACTTATAATCCATCTGATTAATGTGTGTTCTACTAATTCTTTTTCACTACCTGTTTTCTAATTTCATTTCAAATCTTAGGTGATGATTAAGATCCCTAAAGAGCTTAAGACTATGCTGGGCCGAGGTCTTTTCTTTAAGGTCAATGTGCAAAAAAATCAGCTAGACAACCTAAGTCATGCTATTCCTGTAATGTCAGTTAAACACTTCCCTGAGATGTTCAATACTTACTGTCCTGGTCTCCTTGCTGATAAAGATGATGGTTTATCCCAAGTTAGTGACTATGAAACAGATTCAGATGAGGTAAGTAACCTATATGATATTCAGGCTCTTCAGGTTCTTTTTCACGTATTTCTTTTTAAAGTACTTCTATTCAACTGATTTAATACTATCTATTCAGGGATTTTTTTCAGAGGAAGAGGCAGAGAGTCCAAATGTGAATGCTGTGAAGGAACAATCAGTTGATGTAACTGAGAGTGATGCTGTTAAGAGAAGCTTACTTGATCAATTTTCCAGCACTCAAAATTCAAAGAAGAAAAGAGTTATGGTTGTGAAGGAGGAGGGAGATGATGATAAGGAAACATGAACTGATTGGGACAACCTACAATTTGTATCTGTTTTTTTGGACAATGGGACAATATGTTACTATGATTGGGACTATTTGGACAATGGGACAATGGTTACTATGAACTGATTGGGACAATATGTTTTGTATCTTTTTTTTTACTGGAAAAGAGGTTTTCTGCTACTGCAAAAAAATTGCTGCTAATTTGGTTTTTTTAACTGCTTATTTGGTTCTTGAATTGGTCTTTTTGGTCTTACTTCTACTACTTTTGAGGTTTTCTGCTACTGCAAAAAAATTGCTGCTAATTTGGTTTCTAATGCTGATCTTTTCCTATCACTGTATTGTTCACACTATTTTCTGCTTTGGTTTTTTTTTGTCAAATCAAAAGTTTTGCAGGTTCTTAATATGTGCATGATGTGAAATGGCAAAAGGTGTAGCAGTGAATTACTTAGTGTGTCATTGCTGGAAAGATCACTTAGCAGAATTGCACAAGGCATTTATGAAGTGTAGCAGGAGGAAGTGAAGACATAGATTTTAGCATCCTAAACTTATGTAACAGTTCTACCTTATGTAACAAATACCTTACTTTGTATTGTAGGATTTGAAATCAATAAACATTTTTGTTACCTTATAATTTTCTTTTGAAAATGAAGCTCCTTTTGTACTTTTGCAACCCCTACTGGTATTAAGTTTCCAAATCCAGCTGCTTTGTAATTTTCCAGATAAATAGGGTCAGTCAATGGATCTGCATAAATAGGGTCAGTCAAATCCAGCTGCTTTGTCATAATTATTGTCCAATTAAAATGAATCTAAACTCACAGAACAGAGTAGTAATATGCTATAAACTCACAGCAACACTGATTAAGACTTAGCATAAGTCAATTAAAGAAAACTTAGCACCAAACTAGACTGATTAACACTAAAGAAGACTTAATGTTAATATCAAGTATTGTTAGTGAATGATAATTTCAGGTTAATGTTAAAAAACATTTTCATTTTATTTAGATAGTTATAATAAGAACAGTTAAGTGAGATTATAACTTAAAAGAGCTCATTTATCATCAATTCAGTGAATGACTGTTGTCAAAATTTAACCATGCTAGGATGAACTAAATAACAGACAATACTCAGTAATGAGTTTAAGAGATCATTTATCATCAATTGAGTGAATGGGTGTTGTAAAAAATAAATCATGCTGTTGTAAAAATTAAATAATGAGTAATCAGTTTAGTGTTATAAGTTTTTTTAGCAGGACTAAGTAATAAATTATACTTTCACATGATAGCATCGCAACAGGTTGGAAATCAGCATGGGTATTAAATACCAATGAAAAACTGTTTGGTTTCCTAGGAATAAGTAAAGACATATCATGATTGTTTATTAACAGCTAGGTTGTAAAGGTAATCCTATCAACCTCATTTACAATCTATAAAAGGTAGAAGAATTCCTCAATACAAATTTCTACTGTCTCTGCTCTGTACACTATAACATCCAGAGATGAAGAAATTGACAAAGTCAACCGTTTTAGGATGTAAAAGAAAATCTTCTCCAGAAAATAAAGGTACGTAGCTTAAAACTGACTTTCTAATATTAAAGCTGATAATGTTAGTCTTTTGTTCAGACACCATTATATAGACACACTCTAAACAGAAATATATAGGGTTATTTGTACTTATCTTCCATATGAATTGATTGTTTTTCTTCATTGTTCCTGCATATTACATAAAAGAGGTCAGAAATTACAGTTTATACTGCAAGTGTTTTGTTTAGGATTATAGTCAATAATGGAATGGGAATACTTATCTTTTTTTCAGGCTCTTGGAAATCTCCGAACCTGCATATGTATAAAAAATCAAAGAATCATTAAATGCCTAGAACTTTCAATAACCCATCTGTGGTTAAATGCTTAGGTTTACATTCAGTGGAATACAAACATCATTTTAGCCATGGAAATTAAAAAATCTAAACAGAAGCTACATGAATTCAACGCTGAACATAGTACTTGAATATTCTTAAACCCTAGAGCTGTTCTTTAGTAATAGTAAGCTTAAAATTCTTACATAAATTGAATTACGAGCTAAATAACAAAAACAATATACTATATTTCACAGAGAATCGTACCTAATTGCAAATCCATAAACTTTGCAGATTACCCCACTGTTCGTACCCTATTTCTTAAGCTTCTTATGGTTTCCATCTGAAAAACCCTTAGAAGTAGAAATAAAGTAGTCTACCCATCTTTGTGAACAAATCGATCCAACGAATGAGTGAATCGATAGTACATAGATTAGCAGTCGATGAGCACGAAGAGATACACGAACAAGGGTTCTGGAAATGAATCGCTGGAAATTTGGTGGAAACACAGTCATACGCACACGCGTATGGACTGAAAATAATATATATATATATATATATATTTTTTTTTTTATTTTTTTTTTATTTATAATACCTTGGTTTATGTAATTATAAATGATCTAGGTAATATATAGTATTCACTTTTAGATTTATTGATTTATGAATTGATTCTTTTTGTTAAATGTGGTTCAAATTTATGTTTTTGTTTGGTTAAATATGGTTAATATTACTTTAAATACTTTTTAAATACTCAACTTTATTCCTGTTTTAATAATCTGTAGAAAATCAGAGTTGTACAACGCCGTCGAATATCCTAAACCCACGACATAATAGTTCTCCGGGAAACATAATATTTGGAGTCTTTCAATCATCCATTTCTACTCCCTTCAGCATATTAACTAATGGTTAGTATTTTGTTATATAGTTGTTGTTATAATCATTTCATACAATCTTTGTTTTCTTATTTCTTATAGTAATCTTTTATTTTAGAAAGCAACTGTTTCAGTGAGTTGTATACAACTAATCAACGCACACCTAGGAATGATATGAGCATTACACCTATTACGGACGATAGAACAGGTATTTTTCATTTCAATGTTGTTTTCTCTTATGGATATACTTCAACTGCTTTTTTTTGTGTGTAATTTAATTGAATATTTAATATTTAATTTTTTATGCATTTTTTTTAGGTAATGAAGTTCGTATGGATAGGTCCAACAGGTATAAAAGTAATAAGCGTACACCTTTGAACGATATCACCATTACACCTACTACGAATGACACAATAGGTATTTTTCCAGTACATTATGGTTTAGTTTTACTATGGAAATTGAGAATACATTTGCAAGTATATATTGTTTATTGAATGTTTTTTTTTAATTTGAATTATAAATTACTAAATTAGTGTTTGTTTTTAAAAATCTTGGGCTCTTAAAAATCTTACTTTTTAGGGTATAGCAAAGAAACAATATAAGGTAACGAACACAATGAGAAATCAATTTTATTATATTTATTGTTTTTTTTACACAAATGGAAAACAAATGATTACTTTAATTACTATATTTATAAATAGATGTATTATGTTTGCAACAATTACATATAGATTTAAATAGTTAAATGTTGAATTTTCAATTATAAGTTATGCTTTCTTTTAATATTAAACTACGAATATTAAGTAACTAATTCTCCGAAATATAAAATTAGTGTAGGTTGTTATACTACACGTTTAATTAATTCATATTGAATATCCAATTGCTTTTTTATTTTTAGTCTACTTTTATTTTGATTGTTTTTAATTTTGTTGTTTATGCATTACTTTTTTTAGGTACGGAAGTTCGTATAGATAGGTGCAACAGGTACAAAAGTAATAAGCGGACACCTTTCAACATTGACAGCATTACACCTACTCCGAATGACACAATAGGTATTTTTCCAGAACATTATGGTTTACTTTTACTATGGAAAATGAAAATACATTTGCAAGTATAGATTGTTTATTGAATGTTTTTTTTTATTAGTTTCAATTATAATTTAGTGTTTGTTTTCATAAATTTTGGGCTCTTAAAAATGTTACTTTTTAGGGTCTAGCAATGAAACAATATAAGGTAACGAACACAAGTACAAATCAATTCTTTTCTATATTTATTGTTTTTTTAAACCAAATACAAAACAAATGATTAGTTCAATTACTATATTTATGAATAAATATATTATGTTTGCAACATGTAGATATAGATTTAAATAGTTAAATGTTGAATTTTCAGTTATAATTTATGGTTTGTATTACCAAAATTTTGTTTTTTAATAATGTTAATTTTTTTTAATATTAAACTACGAATATTAAGTAACTAATGCTCCGAAATAAAAAATTAGTGTAGGTTGTTATACTACACGTTTAATTAATTCATAGTGAATATCCAATTGTTGTTTTATTTTTTGTCTAATTTAATTTGGATTTTTTGTAATTTTATTGTTTATGCATTGCTTTTTTTTAGGTGCTCAAGTTGTTATAGATA
Source organism: Ipomoea triloba (assembly GCF_003576645.1). Classification (NCBI taxonomy): domain Eukaryota; kingdom Viridiplantae; phylum Streptophyta; class Magnoliopsida; order Solanales; family Convolvulaceae; genus Ipomoea; species Ipomoea triloba. The sequence continues at coordinate 17,222,177 of NC_044923.1, read as the reverse complement.
GGTCCAACGAAAGTACAGTTACGACCTTAACACATAATGTCAGTACTTCTATCATGGAATGTCGCAACTTAAACAAAGACTTCAATGAAGCATGCACAGAAGAAGATACCACTATTACTGAATCAATTGGTTAGTGTATTGTACTGCGTAAATTTAATGTTTTCTACTAATTAATATCATATCTATTTTAGTTCGGCAATGTTATAAAAGTGATAGACAATTTTGTATGTCACAGTTAATTATGCCGATTTTGGTGATCCATTGGACTCATGTTTGCATTGTGGTGCATTATTTTGGTTCGAAGAACGTTTAGATAAATCGAAGTCTAGCGCTATTCCAAAATATTCGCTATGTTGTACCAATGGTAAGATTCAATTACCAACCTTCAAAAAACCACCCCAAAAAATATATGATCTTTTTTTTACAGAAGGACAAAAAAGAGATCATTTCTTGGATAGCATAAGGTCGTATAACAGTATGTTCTGTTTTACGTCAATGGGTGGGAGAGTTGATAAAACAGTATCACAAGGTGGTGGACCCCCTATTTTCCGGATAAATGGACAAAACTTTCACTTAATAGGAAGCTTGCAACCAAACAGTGGTGCCCCACCAAAGTTTGCGCAATTGTACATCCATGACACGAACAATGAAATTACGAATCGTGTCAATTCAATAAGGTATTTTTGTTATAACTTTGTTTAACTTTTTCAACAATTCTAAATCACATTCTAATATTATTGTTCCTTTCCCAAAATTAGTGTGAATGGAACTTCTTCAGCGGATGTACAATTAGCAGTGGTCAATGATATTAAGGAAGCGTTAGATGAGCACAATGTCTTGGTAAAGTCTTTCAGAATGGCTAGGAATGCGCTGCAAAATGACAGAACAAGAGAAATCAAGATGAGACTAATAGCAAAAAGAACAACTGATGCCAGGACATATAATTTGCCAACAGTATCGGAGGTTGCAGCCCTAATTGTAGGTGACCTTGATCCAAACATGGGGGTTCGAGATATTTTGGTTGAGTGTAAAACAGGGAAATTGAAGAGAATTAATGAATTAAACCCGGCATACTTACCATTGCAGTATCCTATTCTTTATCCGTATGGAGAAGATGGTTATCGCGATGATATCCAATTCAATACGACCATTACTCAAGCAGGTGGTAGTAGACAACGTATCACTTCTCGGGAGTATTTTGCATATCAAATACATGAAAGGAGAAGTACATTGTCTACTTTATTGCATGCTAAAAGGTTGTTTCAACAGTTCTTGGTTGATGGATATACAATGGTGGAATCCGGTCGTCTTTTATTCATACGTAACAACCAAAAGGCTTTGCGTTGTGAAGTATACAAAGGTTTGTCAGATGCATTGTTTAGAGGAGATATAGACCCTGCAACTCAAGGAAAAATAATAATCTTGCCATCCAGTTTCACAGGCGGTGCCAGATATATGATTCAAAACTACCAGGATGCTATGGCCATATGTCGCTGGATAGGTTATCCCAACTTATTCATTACATTCACATGTAACCCCAAGTGGCCGGAAATTCAACGTTACGTGGGAATTAGAGGTTTGCGAGCTGAAGATAGACCTGATATTGTTGCTAGGGTTTTCAAGATGAAGCTAGATGCATTAATTAAAGAGTTCAAGGTTGGAAAATTATTTGGACCTGTCAAAGCATGTTAGTATCTAAAACCTCAGTTTTAAATTTATTTCATAAATAATTAAATTTGTTTCCTAATTCAATTTATGTTACTAATGCAGTGATATACACAATTGAATTTCAAAAACGCAGACTGCCGCATGCTCATATTGTCATTTTCCTGGGATCAACTGGTATCGTTTCATCTCCTGAGTTAATTGACTCCTTAATCTCAGCTGAAATACCTGATAAAGAAAAGGATCCTGAATACCATCAAGCAGTTGAGGACTTTATGATCCATGGTCCTTGCGGTCTTGCCAGAAAAAATTCACCTTGCATGGTTAATGGGAAATGCTCTAAACACTTTCCAAAGAAGTTTGTTGATTTGTCTTCTTTTGATCAAGATGGATACCCCTTATATAGAAGATGTGATGACGGCAAAACAGTCAAAAGAAATGGCATTGAGTTGGATAATCGGTATGTTGTTCCACATAATAGATATTTGTTGTTGAGATACAAAGCACATATGAATGTGGAGTGGTGCAACCAATCCAGATCTATAAAATACTTATTCAAGTATGTCAACAAAGGTAATGATCGAGTAACTGCTGAGTTTTATCAAAGTGAAACAAATGCTGATGGGGTGGAAGTAGTCGATGAGATCAACATGTACTATGACTGCAGGTACGTTTCAGCATCAGAAGCTACTTGGCGTTTGTTGAGTTTTGAAATACAGTCTAGATCTCCGGCAGTTGAGAGACTTAGCTTCCACTTGCCAGATAGCCATACTGTTTTTTTCCAAGATGATGAGGACGTGGAATCAGTTTTGACAAATCCTACTTTGGGCCAGAGCATGTTCACTGAATGGTTTGAGACAAACAAAAAATACCCAGAAGCTAAGCTATTAACCTATCTTGAGATGCCAAATAGATTTGTGTGGAAGAAAAATATTCGTCAATGGCAACCAAGACAAAGGGGTTTTGCAGTTGGTAGGATATTTTATGTACCACCTGGTAGTGGTGAGTTGTATTACCTAAGGTGTTTACTGAACATAGTCAAAGGTCCTACAAGTTTTAATGAAATAAGGACATACAATGGAGTTGAATACCAGACTTTTAAGGAGGCATGTTATGCACGGGGCTTATTAGAAGATGATAATGAATACATTGATGCAATTGAGGAGGCTAGCCAGTGGTCAACTGCCTATTCTTTGAGAAAGTTGTTTGTTACTCTATTAATGTCAAATACAATGGTTTCTCCAGAAACAATTTGGAACAAAGTATGGCTACATCTAGCTGATGATGCTCAACACAGTTGTAGAAGACTACATAATCAATCAGGTATTAAGAATGAAAATTTTTATTTCTATAGATTTGATTTTATGTAAGTAATTAATGATTTTTTTCAAACTAATGAAATATTCGTTTATTTGTTATTTCAGATTTGTTTTTAAATGACGAACAGAAGAAGGAGTTTGCTCTAATACAGTTGTCAAAACTGTTGTTAGTGTACAACAAAACTTTGAGGGACTTTCCAAACATGCCTGTAATTAATGAAGCAAGTACTGTTGCTGTGGAAAATTGTTTTTTGTGGGAAGAGTTAGCATATGATCGGGCTGGTTTGCATGAAGAGAGTGAACGATTACAAAGCCAACTAACTGAAGAACAGAGACGAATATATGATGCAGTCATCTCCGATATTTATTCAAACAACGGGGGTTTGTTTTTTGTTTATGGTTATGGTGGTACAGGGAAAACATTTCTTTGGAGGGCACTATCAGCTTTTATTAGAGCAAAAGGTCATATTGTGATCAATGTTGCATCAAGTGGAATAGCGTCTCTACTACTTCCTGGTGGAAGAACTGCACATTCCAGGTTTTCAATCCCCATATCTGTTAATGGAGATTCTACATGCAATATTACTCAAGGTAGCCAATTGGCAGAACTAATTGTGCAAGCAAAATTAATCATTTGGGATGAAGCACCCATGATGCACAAACATTGTTTTGAGGCTTTGGATAAAACAATGAGAGATCTATTACGGTTTGTAAATGAGGACAGTGATAGTAAGACATTTGGCGGAAAAACAGTTGTTCTAGGTGGGGACTTTAGACAAATCTTACCCGTGGTGCCAAAAGGATCAAGACAGGATATTGTATCTGCAGCTATCAATTCTTCATATCTCTGGACTCATTGCACAGTAATGCGACTAACCAAGAATTTGAGGTTAAATTCAATGGAGCGTGGTGTTCAACAAGAGCAATTGGAAGAGTTTGCTAATTGGCTAACCTCAATAGGTGATGGTAATATTAAAGTAGATAATGATGGTTACGCGGAGTTTGATATTCCAACAAAATTATTGTTGCACTCCAATAGTGATCCTATTTCCACTATTGTTCAAAGTACATTCCCAAACTTTACTGGTGCCAACATCGATGGAAGTTGTTTTAAGAATAGTGCAATTCTAGCACCAACATTAGAGGTGGTCAATGAAGTGAACCAATATATGTCAAACTTAACTCAAGGGGAAGGAAAGACATATCTGAGTTCAGACACGACATGTAAAGCAGATGGTTCCAGTTCTGTGCTATCGGATGTACATACACCTGAATTCCTTAGTACCATAAGAGCTTCTGGGCTTCCAAATCATTCTTTGACATTAAAGGTAGGTTCACCAGTAATGTTAATGAGAAACATTGATCATACTCTTGGATTATGCAATGGAACTAGGTTAGTGGTAACTAAATTAGGTAACCATGTGGTTGAAGGTAGCATATTGGCAGGTCCGAATGCTGGAACTAAGGTTTTAATTGCTAGAATGACAATAACCCCATCGGACCCAAGATTACCTTTCAAGTTCAATAGAAGACAATTTCCCCTAATGTTGTCATATGCAATGACTATCAACAAGAGTCAAGGACAAACACTTTCGAAAGTGGGATTGATTCTAAAGAAACCTGTTTTCGTCCATGGTCAATTATATGTAGCTGCTTCAAGAGTCAGTCAACCAGACGGACTAAAAATTTTAGTTTGTAATGAATCAAAACAAAACTGTAATTCTACTACAAATGTAGTTTACAAAGAGGTTTTTAATAATTTGTAATTTCTGTAATTAATGATATTATCATATTTTTTTATACCTTAATTCATCTCATCTTTACTAATTCAATTTTTTTTTTAACCGTACTGCATTTTACTTGATCTAATATCAGTCCGTGCATCGCACGGGTCAACTGCTAGTTTTATAATATTACGCAAACCATAATATTATAGGTCTGTTTTTTTTATAATATTACGCAAACCATAATATTATAGGTCTGTTTTGGGCGGGATATTACGCAAACCATAATATTATAGGTCTGTTTTGGGCGGGAAGTTAAAACTGAGGATATTGTTTTTATTAATAGTATAGAGTATAGATTGCATTGCAGATAAATATATATACTGAATTATTACCATTAGTAATTCTAGTCTAGAATTGTATTACGAATAGGAACGTAGGGAAGAATATATTTTATTAGGAATTTTATTTTAATTTACAATTGTATTAGGGATAGGAACTGTATTACCATATTTTATAATATTACGCAAACCATAATATTATAGGTCTGTTTTGGGCGGGAAGTTAAAACTGAGGATATTGTTTTTATTAATAGTATATAGTATAGATTGCATTGCAGATAAATATATATACTGAATTATTACCATTAGTAATTCTAGTCTAGAATTGTATTAAGAATAGGAACGTAGGGAAGAATATATTTTATTAGGAATTCTAGAATAGGAACGTAGGGAAGAATATATTTTATTAGGAATTCTATTATAGGAACGTAGGGAAGAATATATTTTATTAGGAATTCTATTTTAGTTTACAATTGTATTAGGGATAGGAATTGTATTACCATATTTTACAATATTAGGCAAACCATAATATTATAGGTCTGTTTACGCAAACCATAATATTATAGGTCTGTTTTGGGCGGGAAGTTAAAACTGAGGATATTGTTTTTATTAATAGTATAGATAGATTGTTTTAATTTGGAGCCAATTTATGGGGCTTTTTGGGCCTTTTTTTGTTGTAAAATTTTGGGCCAATCTTTTTTTTTTTTAAACAAATTTTGGGGCAAAGTTTATTAGGTTTTCATTCTCATATCATCAGACCTCAATCCTCATTCTCGTTAATGGAGGTTGCGCCGAAAAATTAGCAATGCGTGTGTGGGTTATGCTGCGTCGAAGAATCAGCAGAGCCAGAGAGGTCGAGGCAGGGGCGGCGAGGCTGAGGCAGGGGCGGCGAGGCGGAGAAGGAGGCGCAGAGTGAGGCGTCGACCGGCGACCGGCGAGGGCAGAGGCGGAGGCGGCGACCGGCGAGGGCGGATGCGGAGGCGGCGGTTGGTTGTGGCGACCGACGAAGGCAGAGGCGCCCCACCGGCTGTGTTTCCAGTTTCCATTTTGGCAGGGAAGAAGAAACGGGAAAAGAAGGAAGAAAATAGAAGGGTAAAATGGTCTTGCCAGCCCAATTTTTGTTCCCAACAGCTGTGGAAAATAAAATCCGAGGTTCTACCTCAGATTTTGTTTTCCTGTAAATGAAGGAACCTACTTCCCATGGGAATATAAGTTCCTGCCAACCAAACATGGGAAGTGAGCTATTTTTTGATTTCAGGGAACTCACTTCCCATGGAAAACAACTTCCAGCCAACCAAACATGCCGTGATGAGTGTTTTTTTTTTTAATATATATAATATAATGTATATTAATATTAATAACAAGTTAAAATCATTCACAATCCCTAACTCTCCTGGCCACCTTAGCCTGAACGCCGTCTACCACCAGTGACCAGTCTACTCGCTTCTCGCCACTGTAGCCTCACCGCCGCCTACCACCGTTGAAGACCGACCGGAGACCAGAGAGGTAAGGCGCCGTCTATCACCAGTGGCTGCAGCAGTAGTACTGTTATGGTATTGGACTGGTGGTAGGGTCTTGATGAAACCTTAATCAAACGCCACTGTAGTTTATTTTCATTAGAATGTGAAATTGAATTTTATTTGAATGCATTTCCATATGTTGAATGTTAAATTGTAGTCTGTAAATGTGTTGAATTCTGTCAACTATTATCATGAAACTAATTGATTGGTTGAATTGAATCAATAGAGGTTATGCAATAGGTTTCTTTGAAGTACATTTAAAAAGCACATTTAAATAGGGGTTGTGTAATCCATGCTAATGTTAGATGGATTATGACACTAATTAATTAGTTCATACAAGTAGTAGAAGATGAGTTATGTTTCTAATTATATCCCTAACATATCTTTAGTTCAAGTGTATTAAAAAAAATTGAATAGTTCATGCTGAGTCAATACGATCTAGGGTCCTCCGAGTATTATGACTTTGCCATGTTTAGCCCTAAAATTTCAAATTAACTTCCCATAGGCCTTCGACTTTCAAATTGTTACCATCCGTAGTCCAAGTTAACCACCTATGGTTCTTCAACTTTCAAAATTTAACCGGTCGCTGTCCTCTTGGAAGGGCCATGAGTGGTTAAAATTTCATAGTTGATGGACCATGAGTGGTTAACTTGGACTATAGATGGTAACAATTTGAAAGTCAAAGGACCACATATGCTGAATTTGAAAGTGTAGGATTAAACGTGGCAAAATCACTATACTCGGATGACCCTAAATGGTATTAACTCAGTTCATGCTTGAGTAGATGAATTATGTCACTAATTTTTACTCCGTATTTCACAAAACTACCTTGAGTGTTTCTAAGCATATAGCCAGAGCACCTCATAAAATTCAATATATACATATACATTCCTGGCACAAATAAATCTGTTGTTCTGACTTGTGAGATTAGTTTTGGGTTCAAGGTCCTAGGCTTAGTTCGATTGATTGAACTCTTTAGTTAATTTGTATTAGATAGTCATTAGTTAATCTTTAGTTTTTGCTGAAATCAAAATATTCAATCCAATTTCTTTTGAGTAATTCAGGTAGCTCAATAGGATAAAACAATTGCTGCACTTCCCTGTGGGTATGACACCCTAATACTTGTAATGCTATATCGATCTTGTATGCTTGCAAGTACAAGTTCTTAAGACTAAGTGAAAAGAGCCTATTAGTAATTCATCTGGAATATTAACTTCTGCCATCTTAATATGATGAAGAATAATTAAGCCAGTTTCTACCTTATTTTAAGTAATGAAGTTTATTTTTTCACTGAATTGCTGAATGCTGAGTTTATACAATTTATAGAAAAAAACTCAATTATTTTGAGACATATCAAAATAGAAATGAGCTCATAAGTTGGGGATGCAAAATCTTTGATACGTCTTTTCTCTCACTGTTTCTGGAAGTTTCAACTCATTTCTTGTTTACATTCTGCTGAAATTCAGTACTTGAACACTTTTTCCCCTTCCAACTGCAGAGTAATTGCTGGGCAGAACAGCACAGAGTTAGTTGATAGTAGACTGAGAAGATATTGCTTAATAGGATATATAGTTGTACTACTGAGTAGGGTTTTACCTTCACCATGGAGCTGGGGCTGGTTACCATGTTGAGAGCAGCATGGATTGCAGCGATTATACCCATTCTCATTGCGTTGATTCCTTCCTCTAAGCTTGGTTGCTTTCACGAATTCCTGCTGGGTTTTGCTAAGAGAGGCAAGATCATGCAATCTTCTAATAATGTAAGTGATTAGCATTTTAATTTATGATAAATTTGAATTAAATTAAAAACAATGTTTAGTCAGATTGTTGTGAACCCTTGGTATTGATTATTCAATGGTGACCTTGTGCCCATCTTTAGCTTTCTGTTACTTGCCCGCATATAATTTCTTTTTTTACGGATTTTTGTTTTTATGGATGAATTAGACTTTACCTTGCTTAAAAGTATTGTTTTTTTCATGTACAGATAATAAGTTCCTTTTTTATCTCGTTTCCTAGTTCATTTTTTTTTTTTAAATCCATCTTGCTTGATGTGAACTTTCTGCTGGTTATGCTAAGTAACTTGTTAACAAACTTTTTTATTGAATTGCAGAAATTTACTGTTCCTCAGAAATTCTTCTGTCAGTTTTATATTCTTGCTACTCTTTGGACCACTCTTCTGCTGGTTGCAATGTCACTTTATGCATATATGACTACAACAGTAATCTCTGAGTCATCACTTTTTTCTAGCATTGTAAGCGATTTGACAGGAGGCTCACACATTCTTTCCCTGCATACATCAAATTCATCAAAGGAAAATAGACGCAAAGTTCTGCTATCTGTCTTTCTGCTTTTACTAATGGAAACCCAGGCATTGCGACGTCTTTATGAGTCAATATATGTATTTAAATACAGTCCTTCTGCCAGAATGCACATTCTTGGCTACTTTGCAGGCTTATTGTAAGACTGCCTCGTTTTTATATTGGTGATTGCTATTGTAGATGAGAAGAAATGAGACGCCTTCTAAATCTTATTTTTATTTCATGATATGATGCCAGTTTCTACACAGCTGCTCCTTTATCGCTTTGCTGCAATTTTGCTCTGGAGGTTTTGAAATTCATAGTGAGTTTGGTCCAAGAGTTTATTGTTGAAGGGAATGATAGAATGCAAGTCACCGAGTTTGATTGGTGGGGATTTGTAAGCCCTCTGATGCAACTAAGATGGTATGCATGGGTTGGTGCAGCGATTTTCTTTTGGGGTTGGATTCATCAGCACTGTTGCCATGCTATTTTGGTAAGATTCAAACTTTTCTTCACTTTCCTATTTGGATTCAATTTGTTGGTTTGCTTTCTTCTTTTCAACATGATTTTCCGTTCATATGATTCGTAGAGCAGAAGGGGATTTAGTGTAACACTACTACCTTTTCAAGCACATCAAAATTTCCTGCCAACTTTGAATTTTGATGCTTGACCAAACTGATTTCTATAAAATGTCTCATTTTTTCTTGTATGGAACTAGGGCAAATTGAGGAAGAACAGAGAACAATTTGATGATTACATGATCCCTCATGGTGATTGGTTTGAATATGTTTCGTCTCCACATTATCTGGCTGAGATAGTAAATCCTTTTCCATTAGCTTTGCTTTACTCTTTATTAGTCTACATACCAACAGCTTGAAATACTTTTCCAAAACATGCTTGCACATGCTATATTAATTTAAACATGTGCCTCATCTCAACTAAAAGCTTAGTTCAACATACCCCTCATGTGTGTGGGCTGGTTACTTTTGACGGGCTCATAGCAACACGTGGACTATTGGCTCTTTTTATCACGTGACACAAAGATGCAAACCTATGCCCTATGGCATGAGGTTGGCTTTGATACTAAATTGAAGCATGTGCTCCATCTCAACTAAAAGCTTAAGCTGATAGTTGGATTGCACATTTATGTTTATATATTATATATATATGCTATTATGCTCAACAATATTTACGTCATTACTGGTTTTTCCATGTACTGAAGGTTATATATGGTGGTCTTGTGGTTGCAAGTGGATGTTTGGATCTCACAGTGTGGCTACTCTTCAGTTTTGTGGTACTAGTTTCCTTTACACATTAAACATGTGATTCTGGCAATCGTATATATTAGGGAGTATTATTTGTTTTTGTTGTTTTCAATATTCTAATTTAGAAATTGTTATCTTATTATTGTGCAATTAAGGTGATTAATTACATTGGCTATAGGTGGTAAATCTTGTCTTGGCAGCCACAGAAACGCATAGATGGTATCTGCGTAAATTTGACAACTACCCCAAAAATCGCTTTGCCATTCTGCCCTTCCTATATTGATGATCAGGCTCTCTGCAGTTGCAGTTCTTCCGGGTTTTAATCTGTTGTGCTGATCAAGGTTTGCGTATTTTTCTTATACTCACGCATACACTTCTAACACATGTAATTAGCTGCAGGTTGATGAGCCTGTAAGTAACAGCCATACTATTATAGCAATTATGGTATATGGACCAAAATTTTTGACATCTTACATGATTTTATTTGATTAACTCGGGATAGATTAGTCCATTTTTATGTCACGAAAGAATGGTGATCCACTAGGAACCTGTGTTTATTGGGAAATCTTGACTGGTCAGATGTGATAAAGACCCCTTATGTGCAGAGCGTATAGGCAATGGGTTGGAACATGGGCCTCTTAAGCAGGGTTTTGAGGGTTTAAGGGTTTAATATGGGTTGGAACATGGGCCTCTTAAGCAGGGTTTTGAGGGTTTAAGGGTTTAATATGGGTTTTAAGATTAATCTGGCGTAAGCAAGAATAACACAACTTTGGAAGTTGGTAGACAAGTCTCAAGCAACGTGAGGCTTGAGAGAATATTGCTTCACGGTGAATATTACATGTACTTTTATTTTTCTCTTTTTATTGATATAGCATATTATAATTGATCTGGTAAAAATGAGTCATATTTTTTCCTTCCTTTCAATACAATTAGGACATGCAGCGAAAGTTTTACTCTATAAATATACACTTGTTATTTTCTATTGTCCTGAACTTCTAATAATCAAATTTTATATTTTAGGTTATGTTTGTTCATGAGTTTAGACATAAAGAATGAGAATAACAGTCATACATATTACGGAGTATTTGGTTGTTAACTTTTTAAAAACATAGGTGTAGGATTTGAATACTTCATTAATTAAAAAACTCATTTCATACATATTACGGAGTATTTGGTTGTTAACTTTTTAAAAACATAGGTGTAGGATTTGAATACTTCATTAATTAAAAAACTCATTACCTAATTAAATTAAGGTATCAATCCCATTATTCAGTCTTATCTCCTCCTCACTTCATCACCACCTCCTCAGTCCTCACTCTTTGTATTTTTAGCACAATGCTTTGGATTAGCAAATCTGGATCAATTGCCTGGGCTTTTTGTTTTGTCCTTTTTAAACTTTTTTTTGTTTTGTCCTTTTTAAACTTTTATTCTAATTATGGGGTTATATATATCAACACAACAATATTGGTAATGATTTCAATTTCAATTTACTACGAAACAGGCAAAAAACTTTTATCAAAATTCATTATAATTATTATGTATTTGATTTTCATTCAATATTCAAATCAAATGCCCCCTTAATTAGACTAGCTCAGTCTAGTTCAAAGCATAACCAAATAGATGGATGACCAATTTGTTCATTTGACACCACCTAGAGAGAGATAGAGAAATAATTGAGTATGAGATAGGAATTCAGAAATATATTCTAAGTAAATAATCTCGAGAGACATTTTGTCAAAATAAGTCATTTTTCATTTGATTTGAATGAGTATTTTTTGTTAACAATTACTCCCTCTGTCCCATTTTATCTGTCCTATTTATTATTCATTGGTCAAACTAACTCTTTCTTCTTTGCTTATTTTCTTTAGTAATTTTTTATTATTTTTAAATTTAATTTTTTGTGTTTAATAGTACTTTTAATGTAGTTTCTAAATATATAAATTTTATGTATTAATGCTAAACTTAATATTATGAAAATTTGGATTAAAAATTATTTCGGTCAAACCTCGTTAAACGAACCAGACAACTGATTAATAAAAAAATCAAAAAAAAAATTTGAAAATCATTTTTAAAATTTTCAAAACGTATCTTAAATTCAGTTCGTATATTAAATTTGCTCCAACCCAACATCGTAATAAATTTAGTTGACCCATATGATTCAAGTAAATACTCACTAATCAAATTACAACTCACATCTTTAAATCTAAGTGAATATATATTAAAATGTTTTTTTTCTCAAAAAAAAAGTTAAAATGTTAATAAAGTGACATCAAATAAATAAATCAAAAATGAATAAAAACATGATTTCATCAACATTGCATTATCCTTAATTTAACATGTCTACTCACAAAAGTCCCACCATGGTAAGTGTAATTTTAAAGAGTAAGTCTTAATTTTATCAGAATAAAAAAAATAAGTAAAAATTATAACGCATTTTTTAATTAGTTAGAATATGATACTATTTTTTTAAACTCGTGATCTTGTGCAAGGACCTATGGGTCAAGAGATAGTTTCAGGTAGACAATTTCTATGGGGCGTAAGCCTCCCAAAAGGTAACAGAGGTGTGCAAAGGTTTTCTCGGGCCGGACGAAGATTGGCCCTCGAGTGCAAAGGCAGAAGGGAGCTTGACTGCAAGACCCACCCGTCAAGTAGGGACGAAAGTCGGCCTTAGTGATACAACGGTGCCAAGTGGAAGGGTCGTCGCTCAACGGATAAAAGTTACTCTAGGGATAACAGGTTGATCTTCCCCAAGAGCTCACATCGACGGGAAGGTTTGGCACCTTGATGTCGGCTCTTCGCCACCTGGGGCTGTAGTATGTTCCAAGGGTTGGGCTATTCGCCCATTAAAGCGGTACGTGAACTGGGTTTATAACATCGTGAGAGAGTCCGGTCCATATCTGATGTGGGCGTTAGAGCATTAAGAGGACCTTTCCCTAGTACGAGAGGATCGGGAAGGACACACTTTTGGTGTACCGCCAATTAAGAGAGAGGGGAGGGAGAGAGAAGAAGGAAAGAGAGAGAGAGAGAGAGAGGGGTGAGGGGGGGGGGGGGGGGGGGGGT